>NC_037681.1:36587059-36806164 GCF_003255815.1 Theropithecus gelada | reverse complement strand
GAAAGAAAGAAAGAAAGAACGAAAGAAAGAAAGAAAGAAAGAAAGAAAGAAAGAAAGAAAGAAAAGAAAGAAAGAAAGAAAGAAGGAAAGAAAGAAAAGAAAGAAAGAAAAGAAAGAAAAGAAAGAAGAAAGAAAAGAAAGAAAATGTAGAGATGAAAAACTTGGGTGTGAGCCAGTGCATATTTACAATGACTTCATCACATGACAAGGAAATCAGAGCAGATCTTGAAGGTAATGAGAAGAGGCCATTTCAGGGGATCTAATGTTTATAGGAACTTTTGCTCCAAACATGAGCTCTGCCTTCAGCTCTCTAAATCTCTTTAATGGACCCCAAACATTCACAGCTACAATCCCTTAAAAATGGGACTAAAGAGTAAACACCCTGGAGGGTAGGAGCCCAGGGACATATAACTTTTTATAAGAAAGCACATCCATTAATATACAGAGTATGTCAGTACCCACACCCAATATTTGAAACAGGAGCATTCTGAAATTATTCCTTTTTAAAAATCTCAGTGGAAAGCATCAGGGAAAAGGACTGTGCATTAATGTACAAAGATCACCATCTTCTGCTTTCCCAGAATTTGAAAGAAAAGATCTTTATTGCTGTGGGGTTATAACCACAACACTAAGCATAGTTGGGAGATAGTATTGTGTAGTGACCTAGGAGTGGGTCATAGTTGGGAAGTTGTATTGTGTAGTGAGCCTAGTGGCTCTGGAACCAGGCGGCTTTGGTTTAAAACCTGCGTTGGCCATTTATTAGTTTTGTGAACCTAGAAAAGCTGCCCAACTTTTCAGTGTTTCAGGTATAATAGTAATATTTACCTTATAGATGTTTTGCAGTTCCTTACATATGCACTCAGTAATATAAAACCTGGCACATGATATTCACTCAATATTTTTTCTAACATTATTATCATTATTTTATTATTAATTTATTATTTTCTCCAAAGTGCTGCAATGAGGTTTTTCTCCTCAGGTCTCAGTTATGGTTAAATTGATTGACCAGCCAGTGACCAGAAGATTTTGATCTTTCATCAAGCATTCCAATATTATATGCCTTGTGGAAGAATCAGACGTAGCTTTTGCCTCAAGGAATTTATAATCAGATTCAGAATATTTAATGATCATCTTTCATCCTTAGAAAGTAATGTAAATATGAAAAACATGAATCTCAATGCTCTTGTTCTAGCTGAAATCTCCCATTCTCCTTCCTCTTTGCTTATCCAAATTCTATTCATTCCTCAGTACCCAGTGCAGTAGCTGGGTATATCAGTCAGGGTCCAATCAGTAGAGGAAAATCACACAGCAATTTAAACAGGGAATATCTAAAATAAGAACTTATCAACTATGATGAGGGACTGGCTAGTCAGAAGTAAAGGGAGCATCAGAGAATATAGGAATAGTAAACAGAAAGAGGAGTCACTGCACCTAAGGTACAGCACCCAAGCAAGAGGTTCCTCAGGACTGAGATCCAGACCTTACTGGAGAGGCCAGTGTTCACAAGACAGAGGAGAAGCCATTGTGCTGCCACACCAGCAAAACTTGCTAGAAAGCTGCCCTTTTGGGTGCCAGGGGAAGCTGCTCAAGGGGAAGTGTTTCATGAGAGACAATGTGCTATAAACACATCTGAGGCTGGGAGTACCAGGGGGTGCTAGCCCTAGGTGCTGCTGGCCTCCATGCGCTGCAAAAGCTTTGCATGCCATAGGAGCCTGCTGCTATGAAAGCTACCCTGGAGGCAGGAGATGGTCCTGGGGAAGCTGTGTGCATGGCATGGACCTACTGAGCAAGCACACAGGGATCAGGAAACAAAAGACTTTTCTCCTACAGCCTCTCTCCACAGCTCTTTAATGGTAAAACCTAGCCTCCATTTCCTTTAACAAAAGATAGATACTTAAAGGGTTCAGCTGCATTTTCACAGAGCAGGCAAAAAATGAGTATTTGGAACTAAGAGACGATAAATTAATAACCAGAACAGTCCACGCTGTGACTGTTCAACTTCCATATGCAATTCTTTATATCAAGCTGACGTCTGTGCAGCTGCAACTTCCACTGATGCAGTCTTAGAGTTGACCTCCTGGACCTCTGAGAACATGTATTCTACACCACGTTAATCATGATACTTAAACTTATTGATGAGCACAGAGCTGAGTAGGACCCAGAGAACTTCAGTATAGATGGCATTTCTCTGGTCCTGAAGCATGCTATCATGGTAGGGGCCTTGACTATTGTATCACATTGGTGATTGGTGACTTTTATTAAGTTTACTTCCAATTAAAACTTTGAGTAATGTTGTTTTAAATCTACACTGCACCCTTTTGTGGCTTTTGTGTACTCTGGGCATTCATTTGTTTAATCAATGAATATTCATCAAATGCCTACTCTTGCTAGGTAAGAAGGGCTGCTTCCTCTCTATCTGTGGAGCTGCTGCCCTGGCTGGGTCCTTAGGTCCTTACCAAATGCTCCTTGCAAAACTCATCCTTTCCAAACCTTGGAAGCCCACCTCCTACCCTTTGTAAAAACTTACATCTTTATCATTATGGGAAGTGAAGATTTTCCCTTCTCTACCACCTACATAAGCTTTGAAACCTCTCTGAATAATCATAAGCTACTGTCATTTCCAATTTGATTGGGTCTAAATCCAATGAGATTTATCCTCACACGGGAAAAAGTGTATAGGAGGTTGGAGCAAATTATCTGTGCCTGTGCCCATGCATGCTTTTTCCATTACTTCAAAGTATTGTTAAGATTTCTGGACTTGAGCCAGAGATTTCTCGCCCCAAATTTAAAATCTACCAGGGGACCAAGAATAGGATCTTTAGTGCTGGAGTAAATACATTTTCACACCATTCTCATGTGGAAGTGGGATTTCAGGAGAGCCAGAAAGATTCCAGGGTTCAGGAAACAGAAGAGAGATGGCTCCAGGCAATGGGCAGAGTGGGAAAAGTGGGAAGGAAGACAGGTGATTGTCAAGGAAGCAGAAAGAGATTTTGGCCACTTGAGAGAAAAGGTCTTAATACCACGTAGAGGGAGACAGAAAGTCTAGCATTCAGAAAATATCTTAAGGTAACCTTATCCTCGTTATTTTTCTAACACTGTCTAAATTGTGAACTGTGAAAGTGTGTAGGTGTTTGCCTGAAGAGCAAAATCCCAACCCTCTGTGCTTTTATTTTTTTGTGTCTTCAAGTTTCTTTTAGGGAGTCAGGTGTCTCTCCTTTTTGAAAAGCAGCAATTGCACATAGCAGGACGAATTTCCATCACACCTGGCTGATTCTCCGGGGGCCCACATTTATCTCCTAGAGAGGATGTCATAGAGACCCTGGCCACACTGGGGTCTCTACATCCCAGGCTGCCCATTGCAGCAGCATCTACGGATGCTTGGTTCTTCCCAGTTTCCTGCTCAGCTCTCTGAGATAGGAGTGAACGTTTGTGGTAATTAAAACAGTGTGAAATTTGCAGTGTCAGGAAACACAGCTATTTTTTTCATCTGCCAACCATCATGCTATTTATAGAACTACACTTCACCATTTATTTGCTGGGCAATGACATTGAAACAAATATTAAGCAAAGAAGCCAATTTACTCCACAAAAACATCCATTATCTTTATCACCAATAAAGACTGAAAAACAATCAATTAGAATGCTTCACTTGGGAGTGATTAATTGAATTGTTAAATATCTAGTATTGGAGAAGTCATCCTGGGAGCCTAAATATTAATTCATGTAACAGGTAGGACCTATTCTAATGAAACTACAAATTGATACTACTTAGTGCATCAGATCACATTCATCAATGGGCTCAGGTTACAACTCAAAATTCTTCATTCTGAAGCCACTGTATTTGAATCTGAGCATGTTCCATAGGAAGTGCTATCCTTTCATAGAAAATGTGTTCATCATGAAACATTCATCTCTGTTTCCTAAACACTCTGTTATAAGAATATCCCGGACCAGGCATGGCGGCTCATGCCTGTAATCCCAGCACTTTGGGAGGCCAAGGCAGGGGGATCACTTGAGGTCAGAAGTTCAAGACCAGCCTGGACAACATGGAGAAACCTTGTCTCTACTAAACATACAAAAATTAGCCAGGTGCGGTGGTGGGCGCCCGTAATCCCAGCTACTCGAGAGGTTGAGGCACAAGAATCACTTGAACTTGGGAGGCAGAGGTTGCAGTGAGCTGAGATGGAGCTACTGCACTCCAGCCTAGGTGACACAGTGAGACTCCATCTCAAAAAAAAAAAAAAAAGAAATCCCCCAGATAATGTCCATAATTAACACAACCTAAGATGCACAGTTACACAGTCTTGTGTGCGTGCACGCGCGCACACACACACACACACACACACGACTCCCAGCTTTTGAATATCTACAAAACTTAGGGAAGTGTATTCTTATAGACAGAACTTGTGGCCCAAGTAATATAGTTCAGCCAAAGAGCTGGGAGCACAAAATTCTTTTCCACTGTTTATCTTAACAGTGAATTCCTTCATTTGATATACTAAATATGTATTGCATGCCTAGAACCATAGATTCTTAGGAAATGCAGATGTGAAGGAGATGACTAATAGCCTCAAGGAACCCACAGTACAGTGAGGAAGCTAGGCCTAGAGACTGGTCATGACAGCACAGATTGATGAATGCTATCACAGGGATATGTACAGGCAGCTTTGGGATCAGCAAACAACTGGCATGTTGGGTAAGTCTGGCGGTGGACTTAGTTAAGTGAAAAAGCATGAAAGAAGGGCATTCCAGGCAGAAGCAGTGCCTATTTCAAAAGAGAGAGGTTTGAAAGTGCCTGATATATTTGGATAATTATGTGCAGAGCATAGAATTTGAGGTGGAATGTAGAGAACTTGAGAAACCGAAGGACTCTGCTTACTGTGCTATGAGCCTTGACCTCCTTCCTGGGAATGCTGGGAAGCTCCTGAAATATTTTAAGCATAGCAGTAATCTGATGAGATTATAGGGAGATCACTCTGGCCCTAGTCGGGGCAATAAATGGGAGAATGAGGGCGGGACAGGGAATGGGGAAGAAAAGGTGGGAAGAAACTGGAGAAGAGAAACCAACGAGGGGATTTTTGTGAAGAAATGAAGCAGACTGAGCCAGGGGACTGGAAGAAGAGGAGGCAAAGGTGTTAGGAAGAGAGAGCTGACAAGCTGTGCATGAGGAGGAGGTTGGCACTACCCAGGTTTCTGGGTTGAATCAAGAGGTACTTCTTAAAGTGATCAACTCAGATGAAGAAGGCAAGAGGAAAATCCATCCTAGGAGAAAAGATGGGTTCTGGAGATGTTGAAGGTGCAGTAGATGTGGGTGGATAAATACACATCAGAGTCTGATGAGGTCAGATCCAGGGGATGCACCCATGCACTTCCTTGAGCCTTCAGACCAGACAAAGCCATCCTGCCCACCTTCTGCGCTTTCACTTCCGATAGAATCCTCTGCTTGGTGATGTGTGGGGTGAAGGAGGGTTCTCTTTCCTACCTACTCTAACTCCTCCTGAAGTAGGTAAACTGAAGACACTTAAACCTGGAGAGGTCACCAATAGGCCCTAGATCCTTTCACGAATCTAAAGTGGAGCGGATGACTCTCCCCTCAAACATCCCACTTTTAGAATAAAGACACTCTTCTCAGGAGGACTGTGTAAATAGAACAGGATACATTATCTCAAAACTCCAGTTGCCTTTTAATCATTTTTAAAATTTGTTTAGGAGGACTCTAATTTTAAAATGCAGAGGTTTCAGAGAATACATTTCTTTTCCTTTTACTCAAACTGTTCTCCTCCTCCTTCTTTCTTCCTCATTAACCTGGGCCATGACCTGTTCTGTGGCCAGGTGGAAGCTCTCCCAGGCCACCCATATGGAAGGACCTTGGCAGTGATGAACCAGCCTGACCTTCCTCCCTACCAAATAGCAGCCTTTTTTTCTCTCTAAGCCAAATGACCTTCAACAGAAATCACTGTTTCAGAACTCAAAGTAAGGACAGGCTGCCTGTGTTTTGCATCTGCGTATATTTACCCCAGTAATAGAGAAAGTGAGATTCTTTTAGCTAAGAGCATGAACTCTGTGAAGTTGGTCTTGATTTTATTTTGCTGAGGCTTTCGGTGCTCCCAAAGCACCGGGAAAACACATCCATTCAAATATGGCCCTGGGTCTGGGGTCCCACCATCTCCAGTTTCATTGCATGTTTTTCCAAAGAGAGACTTAAAGTTCTCACCCTCTCACATCAAGAAAGCACACTTTATAAGTAAAAAAGGGGTGGGTGCTGGCACTGAATCCAGTTTCAGTGTTTTGTGTTTTTTTCTGAAATTGAGAAGAAGGAAAAGACAAACATTAACATAGTCATGAAATAAATTAGGCTAGGATGGTGAAACTGGGAGGTTCTCTTTTAGATCTATGCTAAGCAGCCACCTTTACTCATTCTTTCAAACATATATTGAAAAGCAAAGCCAAGGTCTGAATGTAGAGTCTTAATGTTCTTATACTCTTTTGCCCCAGCACATTTCAGTTCTGGAATTATATCTTTGAGAAGTAATCATAAAAGTAAGAGAGACTTTTGTATATGGAGATGTTCATCACACTATTGCTTAGGGCAGCAAAAAGGACAGGGAGTAAAATACTGTGGCCAGAAAATATTGTGGCAGGAAAATTATGGCATAACATCAAATAAGGCAAGATTAAAAACGTTTATTCTGTCTGCAATTATGAACTATTAGGAGCAAAAGCTTGAAGGACACATGCCAAAATATCTGAGGTTGGTAGCATTATGGTTTCCAAATCTACAATGAACAACCAAAGAATAGTACGAAAGTATAAGAGCTTTATTTTCTGCAAAAAAAGTTCAACATTAAGAAAATCATCAACACTCTTCAACATTAAAAAATAACTGATTAAAAATAGAATGTGTATACAATGAGGACAGTCAATTTCTTCTGCTTTCAACAGGGTAGAGTCCAGAGGAGTGGAACATTTTGTGATAGTCCCAGAGTATGACATTTTACCATAGTTCCAGAACTACAGGAGATACTCAGTGCATGTACATACTTCTTACCACAAATTGAGCCAGATACTAGGATTATGAGAGGGAGATGAGGAACTCAGCTATGACTGACTCATAGTCTAAGGTGTTGGGATATTGGCCAAGACTGAAAAAGACCACAATGCAGGAGTCATGAGAGAAATGCAACCCAAGCACTTTAAGGGGAGACCATATGGAGATAGGCGTTGATGGATGGAAATGACTTGACTTGAAATATAACTTTTACAAAGAAGAGTGTGAAAAATCATGTTTAGCAGTTCTTACACCTTGCCCAATGCCCAGTACAGAGCAGAAACACAATACAAAATGTTTATCAATCTGCTGACCAGCATGTAGAGCTCTGTTGGGTTTGGCTGGACTATAGACATTAAGGGCGAGGATTAGTATTTCATTCTGTAGTCAATGGATACTCGCTGGAAAGTGTTTGAGGAAGTGAAGGACGTGATCTTTGTTTTAAGATAAGATGTTTATGTCTGTGTCATAACAAGCAGAAGGGATTGGAGGAAGCAGGCTGAAGGTAGGTGCTGCAGTGGGAGTGTGGAGAGATGTGAAGGCAACAGCAGGAATAATGATAAGATTGGTTGTGAGGTATTGTATAGATGAGATGGATGGGACCAGAGATGCACCTGAGATCAGGGGGAAAAGGTGAGGAAAATGGTCATGTGGGTGCCAGATAGTACTGCATAACCTCTCCTTTTGAATTTGAGGTACCTGCCAAGAGTAGCTTTTCCATTTCACAACCATCACACTTTCCTGTGAGTTCAGAGTTAATGAAGACATGTGGGTGCAAAAGGAAAACTTGCAGAGCAAAATCATTGCCAAACAGGTGAGTTTCCTCAGGAAATTATGAAGGGGTCTCTTTCAATTTCCACTCCCACCCATCTTTCACCTGGGTTCCTGTCACACGCTGCAAGAGCTTTGGCAGAGGGATCTCACAGAGCTTTGATCCTTTTACGAGGCAGCTCGTCGGGACTTGCGGCACCCGCCTCCTCCTTTCCCGGGCCCCAACCTCCTATTCCCATCTACTCTGAGTGTGCTTTAGGAATCCATCACATACTATGTATGTGTAATTTCTGGCCCAGGTGATCCTCCATGGTACAAACAAACCTGGAATCTCCCTGAATAAAATCAACCCTCAGCTTTATAAATATACAGGGGATATTTTTGCTTGCCTATCTAGAATCTCTTTCTCCCTTCATTCTTGACTTTTATTTTGATATCCACACTTCCCCCATCCACTTCTGTGCTTTATAGATAGCTGACCTTACTCAGTTCCAAGAGTGGGTCTGATTGGTTCAAGTAATTCCCTTGATGGACTCAGAAATTGTAAGGCTACAACTTGATCCAGTGAGACCTGAAACATACTTCCTGATGTTTCTGCAAAAGAAATTTCTTCACTCTAGAAAGCCACCAGAAGAGATGGTGTTTCTCTCTCTCTCTCTCTCTGGACAAAGTTTTGCATAGATCAGAGTCCCAGAACTGCTGCAGCCATCTTCCTGGTAGAGGTTAAAACTACTGCACAGGGAAGGCCTGAGAGAAAAATGTAAAATCCCCTTCAAAATTCAAGTCAGTTTGAGTTGACCTGAAGATGTTTTTTAATGAATAACATCTTGAAAAATCAAACACATATTTCTGTTGTCAAAATAACTAGGGGTGGGGGTGCTACTGACATTTAATAAATGGAGACCAAAAAGCGAGATAGAATTTGTGGGATAAGTCTGCATGATGAAGAATCTTCCCTCATATTACACAATTTTTTAATGACCCATTAGACTTCGGGTAGGTGAAAAACTCCTTTATTATCTGAGCCTAGAGCCAAACTCCATTTTGCATGCATTAAGTGTTTTCACTTCGTATCCCTTTTGATACACACTGGATTTTCCACCCTTTAAATCAAGGGAAGATTGTGCTTTTGTTTGAAACACTTTCAAGATTTGTTCACCTTTTCAGATAATCATGTTACCAATGGTAATGCCACTTATGAAGCTTGAGTTGTCAACAAAATATGTTTCTATTAGTCTGCATTTATTGTCACATGGTGATTCTATCTCAAGGTCGAAACTCTTGATGGCTTAATCATGTGTTCTAGTGCAATTATGAGACAACATTTATATATTAATACATACATGTCTTTCAATTATACATTACTTTCCTTTCATTTCTCCACTATACTACTGTTAGGGCATGATATACTTTTTAATTATATGATGGATAGGTTAAATTATCTATGAGCTCAATTACAGAGTAGTAAAGGAGATATTACAAACTAATTAAAATTAAAAGGTGGTGGGTGTCTGCTGGGGGAGAGGATGAGAGGATAGTCATCCTCCTAAAGAATCCTAACTGGTATAAAATTAGGTTTCAAGAAGTGGGAATTTTTAAAAGAAAAGGCCCTACAATGGAGAGTTGGCTCAATTGTGAGAGTGAGCGAAAAAGAATGCTAAGACTCCTCTAGTCAAGGTGGGATGTTAGAGGTGCCTGGTTGTGCATCTGAAAACCTTTAGTGGTATCAACATTATACTTACTTTGGAATGATGATCATGTACCCATAAAGCAGTAGACTTACAGGAGGTGGTTTAAAAATTCAGAGAAGTATTGGCTATCTTGCAGCATTCTGTCAGGCCTTATAGAAAAGAGAAAAGTCTTCTACTGACTAGTGTGTAAGCAGAGTGAGAAGGGAGGCCTTTACTAAGGGAGGCTTTCTCCCACTGTGGATTATAAAGCCTGGAAATACGTAGTCAGTAGAGTTGGAATAAGCAAACACTATCCCAGCTGAAGTATGTGGGCAAAGAAGCAGAAGAATTAGTGTCTTATATGAAGATAAAATGTGGGTCCAAGACAAGCACGATCCCCTGAACATCCCCTATTGGACATTCTCAGTCTGACAGGGAGACACCCGTGCTCATGCTGAAGAGGCAGCTGTGATACAAGCAGTGACAAGGACCCAGTATCAGGACCTTCCCAGCCCCACGTGAAGCTATTGTCTCATCTTGTCCAGGTGTACATAACTTGTGGAGTTCAGATCTAGGAGAAGCCAGGCTAAAAAGAGGTAGATGTTGCTTTTTCGTCTAAAGCCTCCCTACTTGGCCCAATTTTCTACCTGATCTTTTATCTAAGGCCTTTCTACCTGATCCAAATTTCTCTTGTTCCTGGGGACTTTAAACTCCTAATAGTTTTTATATTTGTCCTCTTCAAATCCCTTGTTGAAATGTGATCCGCAATGTTGGAGGCAGGGTTTAGTGGGAAACGTTTGAGTCATGGGGGCGGCTCCCTCATGAATGACTTGTGCTGAAGTAACACATTCTCATTCTATTAGTTCAGGTGAAAGCTGGTTATTTCAATAGTGGTACCTTCTCCCCTGTCTCTTGCTCCCTCTCTGTCTCCATGTGACACACCAGCTCCCGTTGCCTTCTGCTGTGAGTAAAAGCTTCCTGAAGTCCTCACTAGAAGCCAAGGAAGGTGCCAGTGCCATGCTTCCTGTACAGGCTGCAGAACCACAAGTCAAATCTCTTTTCCTTACAAATTGCCCAGTCTCAGGTATTCCTTTATCGCAATGCAAAATAGAATAATAGAACTCACCTAGGGAAGACTTACTGGGAAGTCGCTTGGCGTGTGGCCACAATGGGACTCTCATTAGAGTAGGGTAGCCGCCCCACTAGTCATCTGAAAGAACCCACACCTCTGGAATAGTAGCTCTTTCACTTTATCAAGCCCAAAGATGTGTAAACCTTATCCCTCAGCAATTTAATCGCTGGCATGTACATTAAACAAATGCAAGTCCGTGTGTGTAACAGAACACATACACAACAAGCTTATAGCCACATTGCTTGTGAAAGCGAAAATGCAAAGTACTCCTTGCCTGGGATTGAGAGGACCCTGAAAACAGGCAGAGGAAGGAATCCCTAGTAAAGTTACCAGTCACATCATGCCTCTATTTCAAGCGCAAAATTATTTCATACAGGCTGCATTGCCAGATTTTCCTGATGGTGACCATGATCGTGATTCTTAGAATTTATAAACACACGGGTGGTCAGTCTCTAATTTGATCTTCACTACAATCCAACAGGAGAGAAGCAGGATTGGAGCAGTTTTTCCCTATTTATAGAGGGAGAAAGCATGGCACAGATAGGAAAAGCCCAAGAATTTGTGGCCAGCAAGTAAGAAAGTGTGAACACCAACCGTTTCTTCTTAATTCAAGGTTACATATGACTCAATCTTGTGCCTCTCACCTGAAGCTTAGCATTTCAGGTATATTATATCCCTGTCTTTTATATGTATATAACCCTATATTTTTATTTGGGATTAAAATGTTTTTACTATATATTAACACTTTCTCTTCTTCTTAGAAGAGACTTTACTTCACATAAACTAATCTTTTCCTGATGCCTCTTGTTTACCATGTGGATATATATTATCATGGTGTGAGGAACCTTAGGTCTAGACTTACTCTGGACTTTCTTTTGATTTTGTCTTCAAAGTCAGGCTATCTATTCTCCAGTGGGAATGGGGTCATCTCCACACTGCATTGTCCTACATTGCTTTGAGCTGAATTTGTAAATAGTTGAACTTGTAAATAATTGCATGCTAAGTAAAAATTAGTAAGGTCATCATCTCACATTTTGTACACTCATGTTTTTAGACTCTTTAGATTACAAAGACATGTTCTTTTATCATTAACTACTTCAGCTAAGCCTTGGCTTTAACTCTTAACAGGTAAACAGGAGGTTTGAGCCCTTTTCCTCTGTGCTGATGTTCCATGAATGAAAATGAATTCACACTCTTTCCTGTCCCCGTCTCACAGACTTATGCCTCTCCTGACTATTCACACAGGATTAGGCTCACAGTAAATGTTCCAACGAGCTGCAGAGGAGCATGGACAAGCACGGGAGTTGGCTGAATTTCCTGCAGCCTTGTGTAAGTCTCTTCACTGCTTTTAGTGTCAGTTTCCCCCTCCATTATATGGTGATGCTATCACATACCTTTCAACATTGGGAGAATGGTGTGTGATTTTGGTAAGACACATAGCTCAGTGCCTAGCAGAGAGTTGGCACTCTCTACCTAATGGTTTTCATTTTCTCTCTCCCTCCCACCACCCCTTACAAACACACACTTATGTTCATATCCCACACCATTTCCCCATTTCCCTTGCATACACACACTGTACACACTGTTCCCATGGCTTTTTTATCTTGATGAGATTGTCTTCAAAAGCAGTATCACAAAACTCTGCCATTTCTTGTCACAGCAAACAGAATGAGGTCAGATGCGGTCGTCCCCCAATGCTGGCTCAGAGCATCAGTGAGGACAGTCTCTCTGGATCCAACCAATCTTACGCAGCCGAAATGAAGGCTGTCAACCACTGAGCACGTGCCTTTTGTGGTCCAGCCAAAGCAGTGCTTTATTTACAAAAAATAAATTGCATTAATGAGTATGACTCTTGATAATTAATCTTACGTTCTTCAATAAAAAAGTCAGTAAGAATAATAAAATATTTTGCAGGGAAATTGAAATAATAACCATTTCTGTCAATTTTTTATTTTATTTTATTTTGTTTTTTTGAGATGGAGTCTCACTCTGTCACCCAGGCTGGAGTGCAGTGGTGTGATCTCGGCTCACTACAAGCTCCACCCTCTGAGTTCAAGCGATTCTCTTGCCTCAGCCTCCCGAGTAGCTGGAATTATAGGCATGTACCACCACGCCCAGCTAATTTAATATTTTTTTTAGAGATGGGGTTTCACCATGTTGGCCAGGGTGGTCTCAAACTCCTGACCTCAGGTGATCCACCCACATCTGCCTCCTAAAGTGCTGGTATTACAGGTGTGAGCCACCGTGGTTGGCCTGTCAATTTATTTTTACCACATGGTTTAATAGGTTATTTTGAGCTTAATAAAGCAGTTAGAAATAAGACATTCAAAGAAATTCCAGAGTCTTTGTCTCCAATTAGTTTTTTGGCTAAGAATTCTATTGCAGAATGTTTTGTGGCCTTGTCTTTTTATAAATGAACTGAGAAAGCGATGGCTGAATAACTTGAAATTCATAGTACTGGCCCCATGGAAGGATTGACCTGCCTTCACTTTATGCAATGAAAGAGTCTGGAGTAAGATTCTGTGTTAGTAAGGATTCTCCAGAGAAACACAACCAACAGGATGTCTACTTATCTATCTATTCACATCCACACACACACACACACACACACACACACACGTATCTATATACATATATGGAGATTTATTATAGGAATTGGCTCATACAGTTATGGAGAACAAGAAGTCCCACAATCTGCTGACTGCAAGCCGGAGAACCAGGAAAGCTGGTGGTGTCATTCAGTTTCAGTCTGAAGACCTGAGGGTCAGGGGCTGATGCTGTAAGTCCTAGTCTGAGTCCATAAGCACTAGAACCAGGGGCAGTGATGTCTGAGGGCAGGAGAAGATGGGCATCTCAGATCAAGCACAGACCAAATTTGCCCCTCCTCTGCTTTTTTCTCCTATTCATGTCCTCAACTAATTGGGTGAGAGAAAGTTTCTTTTCTCAATCTACTGATTCCAATGCTAACCTTTTCTGGAAACCCTCAAAGACACACCCAGCTTCTTGGCCATTCCTAGCCCTGTAAGGTTAACACACGAAATCAACTCTCACAGATTCCATTGCTGATGTGAGACATGGTTGAATAAAGCAAAGAGTACCTGGCAGTGTCAGTAACAGCAGATTTGGGACATGCCCCCTGCTCTATTACTGGCTGTGTGACATTGGTCAGAATCCTAATCTGAGCTTCCATGGAAGGTAGCTAGCAACTTTTACCTTGTGGATTCACGTGAGCATATAAAACAGAATCAAAATAAAGCACCTAGTACAATATCCTACCATCCAATCAGCACTCAAAGTATTAGTTATGTTATTATCATTACAATTATGATTTTTTCATCATTATCATTTTCATGTGGAAATTTTCCCTGGAGTCCAGGTCCTGGCTCTGAAGATGTCTACTCTAGCATCCTCCTGCTTTGATCCTCTGGAGTTCCCCAACACCTGTAGGCCAGACGACGCTCATGTCACCTTGCTGGTTTTACATCATTTTTGTGTTGTTTCCCACTGCACTGCATGTTAGTGCCATCTCCTTTACTATAAGCTGTTCCACTTAAGAAAAGGGAAGCTTCATCTTCTGTCTCCTAGAGTTCCTGGGAGTATGTCAGCACCTGTGCCCAGCCAAGATTTCAAGTACACTGTCGCAGGCAGAGCTTGCACTCGAAACCAGGAGACCAGACTCGGAGTGCAGTGTTCCATCTTCTATGTCACACTACGTTTAGGGAAGAACACCACCAACAGGGATGTCTAGAAAACTCCAGGACTTAGGGATGTTAAACATGGGCCTTGGGGATCCAGGAAAAGCGCTTCTTTAGAAGTAAGCCTTAGCTATAGATAAACTTCCCTTCTTCCCCTAACCACATAGTCACCCACACCCCATGCACATGAAACAATACACTGGGTCACAGTAATGACATAGGTATATTACGCTGGAACACCTACACTACATGGAAAGTCCAGTGGGGAGAGGATATGGCATAGGAAAGGAAGGTTCAGGAGAAGTAGGAGAGAAAAGAATAAGAGGCCCAGATAAGCCAAGGAAAAATCATGGGCCGGCTTCATCCCAAGCCCTTGGAATGGCTCCAACCCGCCAAATAACTCATCGTAGGGGACACAGAGAGGCCCAGCCATGCTCAACTGTACCCTGTTCCTGATACTCACCCAGAGAACCTCCTACACATCTTTCCTCCTGCTGTTTCTTTGTCTCATTCTCACTGTCTCTCCCACACCTTGACTGTTATCTGATTCCTCACATAAGCCTCAGGCCCTCCTTGTTTTGACAACCCACTTGGACCTTTTCTCCAGTTTAATTATCCACAGATCTCAACTTGCACGTCCCCAAACACCTCCCTTCTACAACTGTGGTAGGAGATGCTCTCACTGCTTACCTGAACCCCACAGGACCTTGGTGTTTGCTCAGCCTCCCCTGATAATGGTGGAGAGTTGTCAGGGGAGGTGGAAAAAAAGAGATTGGAGGAGGGAAGAGTCTACTTAAGTCAGGTGTTACCTGTAGTCAGAAGCTTTAATAATGTCTTTATGGTTTGGAGCTGGCATTGATTTATAGTTGTATGTTAAAATTTTCAAACTCATGAGTCTTTTTTTAATTATGCAAGACTTTATGTTTTTTAAAGCAGGTTTATCTTCCCAGTGTAATTGAGAGGAAGGTACAGAGATTTCCTCTACACTCCCCCATCCCTACACATGCACAGCCTCCCCCATTATCAACATCCCCCACCAGAGTGATACATTTATTACAATCAATGAGCCTACGTTGACACATCTAAACCACCCAAGTCTCCAGTTGACTATAAGGTTCACTCTTGGTGTTGTACATTCTACAGGTTTGGACATATGTAAAATGACATACATCTATCATGACGGCATTGTACAGTGTATTTGCACTGCCCTAAAATTCCCCCATGCTTTGCCTATTCACCCCAACTTTCCCACTCCCAGCCCCTGGCAACCACTGATCCTTTTATCATATCCATAGTTTTTACATTTCCAGAATGTCACACAATATATACCCTTTTCAGATGTGCTTCTTTCACTTAGTAATGTGCATTTAAGTTTCCTCCATGTCTTTTCATGGCTTGCAAACTCATTTCTTTTTAGTGTTGAATAATAATCCATTGTCTGGATGTAGTATGGTTTACTTATTCATTCACCTACTGAAGGACATCTTGGTTGCTTCCAAGTTCTGGCAACAATAAGCAGAACTGTTATAAACATCCTCGTACAAGTTTTTGTGTTGACGTACATTTTCAATTCCTTTGGGTGAATACCAAGGACAATGATTGCTGGATCTTATGGTAAGAATATGTTTAGTTTCATAAGAAACTGCCAAACTGTTGTCCAAGGTGGCTATACCATTTTGCATCTCCACCAACAATGAATGAGAGTTTCTATTGCTCCACATCCTCACCAGCTTTTTTGACGACTTTCAATTCTTAAGAATTTATTTAGTCCTTTCAAGCAAGAAAACATGGTAGAAATTATGTCTTACCATTCTCTCTCTTTGCTCAGGTTGTTTAGCCTGACCTATGAAATGTTGCAAAGAAAGACAATCCCAGTTTCAGGGAAGATGACTTGATAACACCACAGAACAGGTTTGTAAGTTCCACAATAATTTGTGAAAAGGTCAGGTGATCACAGATACATTTTGCCAAGACATGCAAAAATTTAAAAAGGGAAAGAGTGCAATTCAACTTAGTAATGGCAGGTTCAAACAGTGTCAAATGAAGTAGAGTCTGGAATCGTACAGGATATAGTCTTCAGATTGGCTTTTCAGATCCACGAAACTGAAAATTCATAGCAGCAGATCATGAACCTACAGCATTTCTTCCTGACAACAGAAAGAGAATTGCCTCCAAGATTCAACTTCTAACTTGAACAAAACTGGCTTTTTTTGACAGTGATTTTTCCTAGAAGTTTTGTTTACTGCATTTAAAAATCTATTTCTAATGCACTTTCAATTTTTCCCTAACACCTTATTTTCAGTAAGACCTTTATTCTTCTTGCCAACTAAGGATTTTCAGCCAATGGTGTTTTTTTGCAGAAATGCCCACAGTTGGTGAGAGGTTATTGTGTGCATTTCCTTCTAAGCACTGACCCTGCATTTTAGCTGAGCCTGGATTAGGCCAAATGAGCCAACTGGTTAGGTTGACTGAGCCATAGTGCATACAGTAGGCCCTATGTATACATGAGTACCACATCCACGGATTCAACTAATCTGGAAAGCAATCTATCTTAAGCATCCACGAATTGTGGTATCTGAGAAGGTCCTGAAACCAATCCCCTATGGAGACAAAGGGTCTACTGTATACTACATAAGCAATTCAGATTTTGTTTTCTGAAAATAACACTTATTGAGATAAAGCACAATAATTAATGAATATAACATGTGAATATTTCTAGCTTTCATTTCTCCACCTAATTTTACAAAAGGATTTCAGATGATAGTTATTGTTTCACATGTGTGATTAAGAGATATTACAACTTAGAGCAAGATTTTATATTTCCATATGGTGAGAACAATTTTTTCATCCATTCATTTGTTCAACAAACAATTAAGGAATATGTTCCTGGGCTAGGCATTGGTGATACTGTGGTGAAAGTAACACAATCCAACCCCTCAAAGAGCTGAAAGAATATGAAAATTTAAGATATATGAAAATGTAGATCAAGGATTCCAAGGTTGGCTACTGTAACCAGAAATGACCTAGTCAGTCTCTTGTTCATCTAGACAGATTGCCCATCATGATTGCATCAAATGGTGTCTTGGCCAAATAAAAGATGGTAGTAAACGGATCACAGTCATGGTGATTTCAAGCAGAAAGGGCCCTTTGAAATCCCCTCCCAGAAACACTGAGGTGGAGAGATAGGGAGTGACTTGTACAAGGTCATGCAGCTTGCAGATCAGAAGATGGAGATGGTTGGGAATCTGCTGGATGTGTGTGCTGGGGAAGGGCAAGGCTTGAGAGGAAGACTGCCTTCCTCTGGATTCAGCACATGCAAATCTGGAAGACAAACATGACATCAATGTCATCACCATTCATGTGCTCTCAGCTGTCTTCCCCTGAGACTTTTCTGAAGAACATTCTTTCCTCCCAAGAATCATTTTCTATTGCTGGTTTCAAAAGACTATAGACTTTGTTTCCACCTCTGTTGTTTTGTTGTTTTTGTTTGTTCTTTAATTTGTGTTGTGATTATTTTATGTTTGCTTCTCTATTAATATCAATAGTTTCTATTAAAAAAGGATAAATGTTATTAAATAATTGGAACCCTGAACCCAGAAATAAAATTAAGTAAAGGTGCATAAAAAAGTTTTCCAAACTTTTCACCCTCCATTTCTAAAGAGGCTATATGGCTTGACCTAAGAAATAGTGCAGAGAGAATATCCAAGTTTGAGGGCCAATGACTGTAACCACTGCAAAACAGGCCTCTAAGTTTCACAACAGCCTGTGAAAAGGTCAGGAGATAGCAGATGAATTTTAGTCAAATTTGCAAAAATAAAGAAAAATAAAACTGTATTCCTGCCTGTATTTTCTTCTTGACTGGCACCAATGCCCTTAGAGGCAGGTCAGTAAGTCAAGATGCCCAATCTATTTACCAAACCAGGGTAGCTTGCCAGACTACACATGGCTCTTCAGCCCAAGTTTTCAAGGCAAACATATCTTTTATATAAAGGCCTCTGCTACTCAGAGGGGAGATATGGAGAAAGTAGGACAACTGTATAACTTATTGTCTAAACCAGAACCCTTTTGAAAGTGAAGGGGGCCATAGTAATTATTCCTAGACAGAAGACATGAATTAGAACTAAAAGGGCTTCGGATTTCAGATCAGCCAGACCTGGAATGGAATCTGCACTTGAGACACTACAGTTTGAATTGGTAGCTGGAGTGCAGTGGCGCGATCTCTGCTCACTGCAAGCTCCGCCTCCCAGGTTCACGCCATTCTCCTGCCTCAGCCTCCCGTGCTCTGCACCACATGCTCTGCAGGACATTGTTTGAGATTTTCCAGTTGTGTATTTAAAGATCCTAGAACACGGTAGGCTTTCAACTAGAGCAGCCATAGCTAACATAGCAAATCTATGAGGTGGGTTATTAGTGTTCAGTTAAAAACTTTAGGAAATTGAGGCACAACGGGTTAAATACATTGTACATGGCCACAGAGCCAGTCAATGGCAAAACTGGGAAGTGCCAGACCGACTGTTTATCTTCATCATCTGTTCATTTCCCTTCTCCACTGTCTGGGCTTTTGATATATGTGAAGTGTGTAACGTGAAATCCATATGTATGCAAGCTATGTGTTCAGTCAACCTGGTAGCATGGTCCAGAGTAGTTTGTGGAGAATGTGTCAAGGTGGAGTGAGGGCGGGGAGGGCTGGAAGCATGTGACACTGTGAACTTCTCAGGATCAGGTGTGCTGGACCACAGTCTTGAGCATTGGCAGGACTAGTTTTCTTTCTCCTTTCTCTTTGCAATGCAAAGGTAAGTGCCCTGAGGTTCACTTGCAGAGCCATCATGAAAAATCCATCCTGTTAAGATCAGTTTCTTCATCTGTAAGTGAGGATGTTGTGGGGAATGACACCTCTTGTGCTGCCGTCTGTTCTCCAAGACCAACTTCTTCTGTTTCACTTCAGCTTATGAGTCGACTTCTGGCCACGCCTCTGAGGACCTGGAAAGCCTGGCAAGGCCCTGCATTGCCCTGTCTCCCAGGAGGAGTGGGTTTGCCTTCTCCTTATACTGCCCCAGGAAAGAACTGGCATCCTGGGTTGTGTGGGTCTGGAGCGGATTCCCACACACCCACACCTCGGCCAGCCAGAGAGACTGACCACCCATGCTCAGGCCTGCCTTGGCCACATCAATCGACAGCCTGGGTGGCCTCGTTGTCACTGCAGGCAGAGCTGTCCACCGAGATTAGTGGGACAGCCACAGCGGCTCTTGCCCAGCTCCTGGTTCCTGTGGGTTCTAGTGCAAGGCATTCATCTCACAACTCTTCCGGCAGCTTGTTAGAAAGAAGCTCACTGTGAAAAGCAACAAAATCTCCTTAAGGGGAAAACTATCTGTTCTGGCAAGGTGTTCTGAGCATGCACGTGAATCAGACTTTGGAAATATCATAAGTAGAAAGTCCCAGAGAGATACCATAATCGTTCTCATTCATTCATTGGTGTATTCAGTAAATGTCTCTTTAACATCTACCATGTGCTGGATACCACGCTAGATGTCAGAGATTGAAAGATGACTCAGACATGAACTTAAAATCAAAACAAAAATGAAACCTCATAGACATTATAAGAGGAACTATTTTAAAAAGATGATTTCTTTGTAAGTCAAAATGCAGTGATGAGATTTATAAGTGATTACGGGACCCCAGAGGGGAAACACTGAAGGCACCTTCGCTGAGGAAGGGTAGAGCACAAAATGGCCAGAGATGATTTCTTAAGCAAAACAAATTCATGACATAGGTCTTATGGTAGAAATCAGATGGATGAAAGCAAGTTGAGAACGGGTGATATAGACAGAGATGAGAGACATCTGGGTATGATCCATATTGATAGATCTGTGGCATGGTGTATGGAGGAAGGAAGAACAAGAAATGGGGCTGGAGAGACAGGCAAGCACTAGCTCATGGAGGACCGTATGAGCCAGGCTAGTAAGTGTGGCCTCTATCTTTTGGGGAATGGAAAGCCATTGAAGTGTTTTAGGTTAGCAGGTGTAACACGGAGGTCTGTGTCATGGAAAGGCCACTCTGGCAGCTGTGCACACACAATGACTCTCAAGGGGGCCTGGAAGCAGAAAAACTAGTAAGGAATCGGTGTCACAACCCACTGCGAGGCAGTGAGTCCCCAGTTGAGTGCAGAGTCACAGAGGGAGAAAGGACTAACAGGACTGACACACAATGCATTAGTCACAGAGCAGAAAGGAGAATTCAATTCTCCTGCTTCCTAAGCCAATGCTTTTCTAGTTCCATAAAGATGCAGTTCTCAAAGGAAAAGAAAAGTTCTAAGGAAGAAAACACTAGACTAGTTCTAGACAAGCTCAGCAAACTGGCCCTATGACACTTCCCCAATCAGCTAGACCTTCAGAGGCTCAACTTCCTCATCTGTAAAATGGGATTATTGCCATTATACCCCAGAACTGTTACAAGGACTAGATGCAAAAAGTGCTGAAAAAGGTTTTGTAGAGGAAGATGCAGATCTAAGGGACTAGTTTATCATTTTATTTGCAAAATCAGTGTGACATAGATGATTAGGAAAAATACCTAAGAAGCACATGTTTTAGGTTAGTGTCTTTGCTCTCATAGTCCTTTGCACCAAGAATGCTGCCTGCATTTTAGGAGTGCCATTCAAATGCTGCGTTTCATATACATATCTTTACATAAGCCACATCTTTATTGGCAAGCAACTGCATTATAAAATATAAAGCTCCCTATATTGCAAGATTTTTGTGTTCAAAATGTAATTTAATTTCCAGAAGTATGACTGATAAATATATTCAACAAAACAGCTCTTCTGCATAAATTAATATATTCTGAAGTTTTCTCTCAATTTAAAAACATAGATTTGCCCCTATACAATGCAGAGGAAGCTGTTATCAAACATTCTTCCTTGGCCATTCAGAAAGAACAAGATGGCCCAAGCCCCACAGAGCATTTGTCACTGACAGCTGCCCCTTCATTTGCTCTCTGCACACCTGGCTTGTTCCGTCTTTTGTGATCTGAACTGTGGCCTTTGCCTCTTGTTACTTTGACTTGGGTGGACTTTTGGGGCTTTACTTAGTCATGAGCTTGCATTTTCTAGGAGCTTTGTTTACATTCCTGCTTTCAGGGTTTCTTTCTGTCTCTAAAGTAAGAAATGGGCTACCTCTAACTTTTGACATCCTAGAGAAAAAAAAATGTGACTTACATGGATGACAGTAGTTACATTTGTGTATAGGTGACAAGTAGCATCAGGCTTACATTTATCTGAGCACAGATTAGGCCACATGAGCCAATTACATAGATTGCTTTGATTCCAACTGTTACCCTTGCAATATTCCTCTTGATTTCAGGCATCATACTGAAAAAGCCTTGCCCACACCCACAATTCTGTTACAAGTGGGGTGACAGGTTTGCTCAGTAGCCCTACCAGCACATGAGCATAGGCTGACTTCATTAGGTGCACTGTGTGTGTGACATGTCTGCATGTTCATCTTGGTGAACAATTATCTCTCTCTCTCTCTCTCTCTCTTTTTTAAATTTTATTTATTTATTTATTTTGCTTGTGTCATTTATTTTATTATGTACTGTGCAATGTGAGGGCATTTCTGCATTACATAAACGAATATAATTATACTTTTCTTACAAAGTAGGAATTATATTATTTACTCTTAAAAAATCACAGGATGATTTTGCTCCTTTTGTTTCAAAACATTTTTTAGGTAGATAAATTCTACTAACTCAGATCATTTTGAAATATCTTGCTCATATAGCCACTTCTCTTTTTTCACGTTTATATAGGACTTTAAGGTTTATAAAACAGTTTCACATTTTTTCTTTGTTTTTTCAGGTTTCTCACAATGACCTTAAACTGCACCTCCATTAGGCAGGTAAAAAAATGTAAGACACAGACAGGAGAAGTGATTCACCCAAATATCCACTATCAGATGGTGCTAGAGCTTGGGCTCGAACCTAGCTCTGTCTGACTCAAAGTCTGCGTTGATTCTACATGTAGCCAGCTATTAGAGGGGTGTTGAAGAGAGAATCTACAAAAAGGAAAGTCCTTTGCAGAATGAAAAAGCCCAGATAGGTGAGAGTGTCCAAATGTTCACTCTTGAGAACAAGAATTTTTGAGGAAATCAACATTGTGTCTCATGGAAATTCCAAATTCCATGACGGATGGACCATGATGGGATGGGCTCATCATGGATGGGCCTTACAAATAGTTTTGCAAAGGAATCTGAGGATGTTCTGTCCACTGGAGTCAAGAATAGATGCACATTCTGTCCTGTGAATAAAGGATGGTATTTCAGTCTGTGTTGCTGACAACTGATGAGCACAGCACATTGAGCTTACTTTTGGGTTTAAAGTGTTGGGAGAAATAAAAATGCTCTTCTGACTGTAAATACTCATATATATTTTTTTTTACCTTCCAAATCTTTATCCAATTGGCATAGGCATTTTTTATCATTCATTTTTTCATATCATTTCAGAGAGGTCAAATTAAAAGAATAAAAGATTACCTTAAGGTGACACTGATACTTTTACAATTTATCTTTTAAAAGAAAATTTCCTGGGCTATGTGTCATAATTGAAGTGCTTGATTCTAAGGGTGTGGGTTTTTTTGTTTGTTTGTTTGATGTCTCAGTGATGCAATGACTTCATCAGTTAAATGGGAATGGCTTCTTCCAGAAAGCAGGGAGTTGGTTCAGACAGTGATTTGTGGGTTCTTGCTGTTCCCAGGACAGTGATGTGAGCCTAGCTGGCTGGCATACCCAGCTGGTCTAACGTTATCTGAGCCTGTAATGGAGCAGCACTTGGTACTCAGCCGAGTCCATTTCTGCGTGGAGATTTCTCAGGTGCAAAACAATTGCATAAGCTGCTGCTAGTTAGCTTAATTGGCACATTCAGGTTAGTTATGTAGACGAGGTTCTTTTTATATTTTGCCAATCTTTCGTAGTTTAACAGGACTGTTCCCATGTTAAGAATTTCAAGTAAGTGTTTCGTGGTGTGATTAGAATCTAAGTAGACTATGCTCAACAATTACCTGTGAACACGTTGACTCTTGTGCCTGATGGTGGATAAAGGGAGTTCAGAAGGCACTTCCATGCCCCTTCATTGCCTCCTTGGAGCAAGAAGGAGACCAGCTGTGCTGGGGTTGAAGCTCCATGGAGCACTTCTGGGAGGTTGGAAGCTGTGACATGCTGGGCCTGTACAGACTCAGTGCCTTTTTCTGCCACCAGCCATCATCAGTCACCAAATGTGCTGCTTCTTTATATTCTTGGATTCGTAAACTTCTCTTTGTCTCCAAGACTATCACTTCAGGCCACTGCCTCCCTGTCTCTGTCCGACATGATGGCAATTGACTCCTAACTCATTCTGCTTAACCCCAGCTTCACAGAGTACGGGGATGATCTCTGGAAATGCAAATCTGAAAATCTCACAAACTCTTCTTAGGTGGATCCTCACTGCCCCTAGAATGGGCATAGAAGAAAGTTTAAACAAATTTTCATGGCCTGGGCCCCCAACTGCTTGTAAAATCTCATTTCTCTCCACTGCTGTCTTTCTCTTTAGACTACAGAGAAGACCAGTCCCCATGGGGGTCAAGGAGCCGTTCAATCTCTTAGGCAGGAAGATACATCTGTTGGCTTCTCGAGCAGGGTTACATGGTGGGACATCTGTGGGGTTTACCTCTAGGAACTCCTCCAAATTTTCAAAGTAAAGAAAGATCCAAAGCCAAAAAACATCCCTGTCTACCTCTAGGGGAAAGTGTGGAAGGGAAGAGGAGGGAAGTCACCATTTTGAAGTAGCCCAGAGTGTTCTCCATGAGGAAGACCTGCTATCCAGGGAAAAGACTCTACAGAGCCTAATCTCAACGAAGGCAAGGCCATTTCTCTCATTCCAGCCCCTTGGCTTCCTGCATCACCTAAAGAGGGAAACAAGCTAAGAAAATATAGTCAGTTAGGAATCTCTTGTGGATTGCAAGAGGCATGGGAGTCTACAGGATTAAGGAAAATGCTGTATGGAACTGGGCTCATCTGCAGGATCAAACTGTGGCTGTCCTGCAGATGTCAGAACCCCACTTACTTCAATGTAACCTCAGTCCATTGTTAACTTCTAACTCAGAGCTTCTTCCATTCTACTGTGCACTTCACTAAAATGTGAAGTAGCAGTACCTGGGGATGGGGAGGGAGGACTCCTATGAGAAGAAATGCCCCAGGGAAAAGCCTTGTCCACATCAATAGCACTTCCAAGGTGACTACAGGGAAGCCAGCCACAGCCTTCCTGGCTCTCGCACTCACAGATACCAGTAATAGATTCTTCTCTCATAGGCAATCTATGGTAGATGTAATGGCTAAGTTTATGTGTCAACTTGAGCATGCTGTGGGGCGCCCAGATTAAACATTATTTCTAGGTGTCTTTTTGAGGATGTTTCTGGATAATTGGCATTTGGATTGGTGGACTCAGTGAGGTAGATTGCCCTCCCCAATATGGGTGGACATTATCCACATAAAACAAAAAGGAAGAGGAAGGAGGAATTCATTACTTTTCATTTCCTGCCTTCCTGCTTGAGCTGGGACATCAGTCTCTTCTCCCTCTTAGACTACAATTATAACACCAGCTTTCCTCGGTCTCCAGGTTACAGATAGCAGACTGTGGGACTTCTCAGCCTCCATAATTACATAAACCAAACCTTCATAATAAACTTTCATTTATATCTCTATCTATCTATCTATCTATCTATCTATCTATCTATCTATCTATCTATCATCTATCTCTGTCTATCTCTATTACTGCTATCTATCTCTACCTCTCTCTGTCTGTCTGTCTGTCTCCTATTGGTTCTGTTTCTGTAGAGAAACCTGACTAACACGATAGGGGTCACTAACCAGGGGTCCAAAACTTGGAATCTATGCAGACTGTTAGCATATGGACACATGTGCAGTTTTCTGAGGTCATAAGATCTATTATGGTCTTTCAGATTTCTAAGGGTTTGTTAAGCAAAAAAGGCAAAGTACCTCTAAAAAGAAGCCCTTTCTTTGAAATGTGCCCTGGGAGGAATGTCCTTTAGGAAAACTATTGAAAACAAAATAAATCCATCTACTCTGCCACAGAAAAGCATCTTTCATGAGATGGGATGTAAGCCAGAAACCAAAAAGGAAACAACTGATATATCTGACTACGTATAAAATGAGAAAAGTCTTCATGGCACAAACTGTGGCCTTCCCCTCAACACACTCCATATTGCAACCACCACAGACAAGGCTGACACTTGCATAATAACTTGGAAAAAATCATTTGCAATATAAATGACAGGGAAAGAATAATATCAGTAACCTATTGTAGTCCCCCCTTATCTGGCTTCACTTAGCCATACTAAAGTGTGGTCTGGAAATAGGTGGGTATAGTATAATAAGATATTTTGAGAGAGATAAAGAGAGAGATGATATTTGTATAACTTTTATTACAGTATATTATTATACTTGTTATTTTATTGTTAGTTATTATTGTTAATCTCTTACCGTGCCTAGTTTATAAACTAAACTTTACCAAGGGTATGTGGTGTAAGAAAAAAACAGAATATATAAGGTCCAATACATCTGTGGTTTAAGGCATCTACTAGGGGTCCTGGAATGGACCCTCTCGGATAAAGGGGAACGACTGTGTAAAGAGCTACTGCAAACCTACCAGTAAAAAGCAAATTTCTCAAAGAGAAAAAGAGGGGTAAAAAATCTCAACCAGGCTAGTCTAAAGAAAAATGCAACTGGTCGGTAAATATAAAAAGTCATTCAACCTCACAAATCATTGAAGCTCAAAAAATGTATGCATCATTTTTCATGTAAAGAATTGACAAGGATTTAAAAGGCAAGCAAAACTGGTATTGATGAGCGTCTAAAGCACTTGCTCTCCACCCTGGCTGTACAATGGAGTAACCCATAGAAATTTATGAAATATTGATGCCAACATCTGTTTCTGACCATGAAGGATGAACTGTTATGGGAACTGCCCTCTCACCATAAACAGCTAGAAAACCAGACAAATACATGAAACAACTGTTTTCAGATACTGGGCAATAGCAGAGCAAGTCTGCTGTCCCTGAGAGAAGAGAAACAAATGAGGTGAGCCCTACAATTGCCCAGTTTGCTGCCTGGAGGCAGTTTCAGTACACAGTGCAGGAAAGGGAACCCAAACGAGACCCAGCAGTCTCGCTGAGTTGAGGATAGAAATCAGAATTCCAGAAAGCCAACTTGCAGGCAAAATACTGAAAAAAAAAAAAAAAAAAAAAAAAGGAAGCTGTAAAGAGAGGTCTGGAGATCTGCAAACGGGCCAGCCCTAACTCTTTGACTGACTAGTTAGCTCTTCATGCACAGGAAAAACTCCATGAAATGAGGGGAAGAGGAATAAGAAAAATCAGAAACTAGGAGGCTAAAGAATTCTGGGAGCTCATGAAAATTGCTTAATAGTTGATACAGCCATCCAAAAAGTATTGACTTAGTAATGGGGTTAAATTAGCCCTAGAATAAAAGTTACTGTAGGTTCTCCCAAAACAAAGTTTAAAAGCAGTCCTAGAGAGGGTCAAGCTTATGCTGTTACTCAACTACATGTCAGGAAAAAAAAGAGTTCATGTTAAAGAATTATAACAAAACCCAGAACCTAACAGCATAAAATACACAGTGTTGGGCATCTAGTAAAAATTGACAGGCTTAGCAGACATGCAGAGAAGCATAAAAATACAAACCAGGGCTAGCAGCAAAGTCAATCAATAGAAACTGACACTAAAAATGTCAGAGCAGATGATATTAGCAGACAGAACATTGAAAGAGCTATTATAAATTTACACTAATAATTCGAGAATGTAAAAAAGCATGGATATGATGAGAAGATAAATGGAAGATACTAAAAATACCCAATAAAACTTCAAAAGATGGCTAGGCATGGTGGTTCACACTAGCACTTTGGGAGGCAAGGAGTTCGAGACCAGCTTGGCCAACATGGCAAAACCCCATCTCTACTAAACAATACAAAAACTAGCCAAATGTGGTGATGCATGCCTGTAATCCCAGCTACTCTGGAGGCTGAGGCATGAGAATCACTTGACTCCAGAAGGCAGAGGTTGCAGTGAGCCCAGATCATGCCACTGCACTCCAGTCTGGATGATAAAGTGAGACTCTGTCTCAGAAACAAAAACAAAACACCACCACCAAAAAAGAAAAGAAAACAAAAGAAAACTTTGAGAGATGAAAAAGACAATATCTGACAAGAAAAATATGGCCAAAGGGATTAGCAGCACATTAAACATGTGGAAGAAATCACCAGTGAACATGAAAACAAGTAAATGGAAACTATCCAAAATGAAACATAGAAAGAAAAAGAATAAAAATAAAGAAATAACACAGCATCAGTGACCTGTGGAACAATATCAAGTTGACTAACATACATGTAAGTGCGTTCACAGAAGGAGAAGACAGAGATGTGGGGTGGAAAAGGATGTTTGAAGAAATAATAGCTGAATATTTTTTCTAAAGTTGCTGAAAACTATTAAACACACAGTTCAGAAAACCTCAATGAATCTATTCAAAAGAAACATAAAGAAAACCACACCAGAGCACATCATCATGAAATTTCTAAACAACAGTGATGAAGAAAACTTTTTGGAGCTAACAGAAAAAAAAAATCATGTCATATAGAGGAACAAAAAATTACAGCAGACTTATTACAAAAGTTATAAAAAACAGAAGACAATGAGAAATACTTTTAAGGCAGTAAAAGAAAAAGTGTAAATCTAGAACTTACTAGGTGAATTTTTAAAATAATGATGGAATTAAAACTTCCCAGACAAAGAAAAATTGAAAAAAAATTATTGGCAGCTGACTCATGCTATTAAAATTGTTGAAGGGGCTGGGCGTGGTGGCTCACACCTGTAATCCCAGCACTTTGGGAGGCCGAGGTGGGTGGATCACGAGGTCAGGAGACCGAGACCATCCTGGCTAACATGGTGAAACCCCGTCTCCACTAAAAAA
Organism: Theropithecus gelada; assembly: GCF_003255815.1. Lineage (NCBI taxonomy): Eukaryota > Metazoa > Chordata > Mammalia > Primates > Cercopithecidae > Theropithecus > Theropithecus gelada. Next base: position 36,777,824 of record NC_037681.1, on the reverse strand, counting down.
TACAAAAAATTAGCCAGGCATGGTGGCAGGCGCCTGTAGTCCCAGCTACTCGGGAGGCTGAGGCAGGAGAATGGAGTGAACCCAGGAGGCAGAGCTTGCAGTGAGCCAAGATTGTGCCACTGCACTCTAGCCTGGGCGACAGAGTGAGACTCCATCTCAATAAAAGAAAAAAAATTGTTGAAGGAAGTAACAGTGTTTAGGCAGAAGGAAAATGATACCAGATAGAAATGTGGATCTATACAAATGAATGAAAAGCATCAGAAATGATAAATATATAGGAAAATATATAAAAGATATTTTCTTGGCCAGGCACAGTGGCTCACGCCTGTAATCCCAGTACTTTGGAAGGCTGAGGTGGGCTGACTGCTTGAGCACAGGTGTTTGAGATCAGCCTGAAAAACATGGCAAAACCCCGTCTCTAAAAAAGATACAAAAATTAGCCACGCATGGTGGCATGCACCTAGAGTCCAGCTACTCAGGAGGCTGAGGTTTTCATTTGCCAAAATTATCCATAATATTTTCAGTGAAAAAGTAAGTTGTGAAAAACATGTATAATATCCCATTTTTGTGACATTTTAATATGAAAGGTATATATTTACAATAAATGTGTGAAACGATGGTCATGAAAATATTAACGAGGTTACTTCCTAGTGGGAGGATTTCAGGTGAGCTTTCTTTGCATTTTAACACATGAACTTTACACAACATGCAAGTATATTCATTATCAGAAAAAAATCATAAGCTAAAATAAAGATTAAACAATGAAGAACAAATCATTCACTTATTTCAGTTATTTATCAAATGTCCTCTAGGTGCCAGGAACTCTGGTAGATGCTGGAGATCAATGAATTAATAGGAGTTTGATGACTGAAGTTCAAATCTCATCTCTTTCACCTGCTAGCTCAAGCACTGTCAGTCAAGAGCAATGGTTCTATCTCCACTTCCTCATCTGTAAAAATGGGTATAATAGTACATATCTGATAAGAGTATTATGACAAGTAAGTGAGAAAATGGACAAAGGGGCTCTTTCCCCACTCACCTTTGGTCACTGAGAACAAGGAGTGTTCCACACCCAATTCTGAAGACAGATGGATACAGACAGGTAGAAAAGGTCTGGGTGTTTCTAAGGCTCCATTCACTCCTATGTGACACAAAAGTGGAGACAAGAGCCAATGGACGTGTAGGGGAGGCACCCTGGAGACAGGGGAGGTGACTCTGGAGTAGGGGCTAGTGATAGACAGCCCAGCCCATGGGTCTGATGGGAGACATGCCAGAGATGCAGAAAGGTCTCCTTGGTCATTGAGAGCGGGTGGGAGGTTCGGTCAGCAAGAAAAGCCACTGAGCCCTGGTCAAGCCAACTTTTAAATTTGCCAAATAAGAGTGTTAAAACACAAAACACACCTATAAATAACTATCATTTCACAAAATAAAGAGTTTCAAAAAAGTGAGACTGGTATTACCCCAGAGTCAAGAAACATGCTTTTAATAAATCAAATCAGTTCAAACTAATTTAGCTTTTTGAGCAAAACCTGCTACGGTGCACTTCTTTTATGTCATTTAGCCATGGACCAGTTGAAACTTGGCAGCATGGACCAGCACAGGTCCCTGGACACATGGTCGGAAGCCATTGCTGTGTGCCGTGTTGTGAATCCTAAAAGTGATGTAGATTTAAAACATCTCAAGTAGAAAAGTGACATTGTCAAATTTGCAAATGAGACAGCTCTTTCCGGCCTCTATATTCAGGAGGGCTTGCTTTTAGGGGAGTGAGAGGCCAGTTAAGAGGTTCTTTTAATCATCTAAGCCAAAGGCCTTAAGGCCCTGAGTTAAAGAAGACCATTGGTTATTTCTTTAATGAGACAGTTATTTTGACTTTTTTTCCTTTTCTAGTTGAAATAAACCTTGCATTTTCTTTTTAAACCACCAATAAAACACTGTGTAAGGTCATTGTTTTCCATGTTTTGGGTAATTGCTAGAGGCACCATGCTTAACACAAGCTAGTGTTAGGCAAGTAATTCTATGTGATCCTTTTTTGGAGACTCTTCTTTGGGCCTCTGGAAGATATTTTAAGGATTTCTTACACTCAATCTTTAAGATTAGTCCTTCAACTTCCTCTTTATTGGTTAGGTGTTTAGAACACATTGAGGTATCTTAAAAGCAATGCTGCTCTGGCTTGCAAGTGTCACTATGTATTGGGTTTGATTAACAGTATTGAAAAATTAATAGATTATTATAGTTGATGTTTTAATTAACACATAGAAATGCATTTTGAAGACACGCTTTCTAAACCAATTTTTCCCTCTTCCAAACAAAATGAGTTAAGATTGAAGAGGTGACTTGAAGCATGAATTTGTTCTCCTTTATGCAAATGAAGGTTTTGGTGCGAAAATTGAAATTGTCTGGAAAAATTAGTTCAAAATAACTTTTACCCAGGTATCTCAGTTACTGCCTTATAAATGAAGTGTAAAAATCGACTTATTCAGTTATTGCCTCATAAATGAAGTATAAAAACCACTTGAGTTTTACCAGTTACGGAAGAGGTTTCTGGAAAACATAGAGGAGAAATGAATTATCACCATCTCTTACCATTAATAACAGAAATATGAGGAGGAGCATTAAAGCAGATGTGATTGTTTTGTATTTTAAAATTATTCCCTTGGCAATAATTAGTGTGATCGTGCTCTACAATGATTGAGAAATTAAAAATGCCTCCGCATGTGCCTTTGATTCTATAGAATGGAAATGTCTATATTTGGAGTTATGTCTTTGACTATATAGATTGAATTTTCTTTCAGCAAATATTGTAGCATATTTACTATATGCTAGGCAGGAAATATTTGTGTGGAGAGGGAGAGGACTAGAGACAAATAACACAGGTTTTATCTGGAAGGAACTCACTGTCTAGTGATTGGGTCAAGCATAAAATACAACTATCTATAATTATAAGGCAGAACTAAATGAAGACTGTATTTAATAATCATTATGGACTATGGGCTTCCCGAAGACAAGGGCTGTCTCTTTATTTACAGAACTTTTAAAAGACCCATCACAGAGGGAAACCCCATCACTGACAATGAGTATTAATAAATCCCAGACTGCAAACTCCATGACCATAAAGTCAGGTTTTATGCATATCTGTACTCCCAGTATGTAATACAGACCAGGCACATTGCAAGTGCTCAATAAGACTTTGAGAAATTAGGGAACCCTGAATAATTGAATTAGTGATTGAATACTGTGGAACATAGGAGAACTCACAATTCAGCTGGACTGAGATGATTCAGGGTAATGAGGGGAGTCTTTAAGAATTGCATGTCATGTCAAGTATAGGTCTTGAAGAAGAACCTCAGTGTCAATTCCATGTTTGTTTGCATACTCAGAATGGACCTCTAAAAATACCTAGCAATAGGTAAATCAAACTGAATCATCTAGTATTCAGCCAGGATAAATGAAAATCCCAAGAATTACTTTCTAAACCTAACAACCTGAAGTTAACTTTATAATTAAATAAAGCGCCTCACAGTGGCCTCAACTCTTCTCTCCAAACATCTTCCTTTATTCAGCAGCCACTACTCGCCACTCCAGCTAGGCTGGTCTCCCTGCCGTGGAGCTCGCCATTCTTAGTCCTGTCACAAGCCATTCACTGATGAACCAGGGGAAGCCACAGAAGTTTCCAGATCAGAGAACTGCTGTGATCTAATTTGAGCTTTAACTACATAAAGATAAGTTTCTGTAATAGGATATTGGTTTTGGGACTTTAACAATGAGCAAAATAAAAGTGCCTGAAACAAAGTAACTTTTTTTTCCCCCCCTCTAGATGGAGTCTCACTCTTTCGCCCAGGCTAGAGTGAAGTGCCGCGATCTTGCCTCACTGCAACCTTCACGTCCCAGATTCAAATGATTCTCCTACCTCAACCTCTGAGAAGCTGGGATTACAGGCACCCGCCACCGTGCTCGACTAATTTTTGTATTTTTAGTAGAGATAGATTTTCGCCATGTTGGCCAGGCTGATCTCAAATGCCCGACCTCAGATGATCCAGCCACCTCAGCCTCCCAAAATGCTAGGATTACAGGCATGAACCGCCATGCCTAGTCATCTTTATTTGTTTATTTATTTATTTATTTATTTAAGATGGAGTCTCGCTCTGTTGCCCAGGCTGGAGTGCAGGGGTGCAATCTCGGCTTACTGCAACCTCCTTCTCCTGCATTCAAGTGATTCTCCTGCTTCAGCCTCCTGAGTAGCTGGGACTACAGGCACATGCCACCACGCCTGGCTAATTTTTTGTATTTTTAATAGAGACAAGGTTTCACTGTGTTAGCCAGGATGGTCTCGATCTCCTGACCTTGTAATCTGCCTGCCTCAGCCTCCCAAAGTGCTGGGATTACAGGGGTGAGCCACCGCACCCGGCCCTTTATTTTATCTCTCCTGTAAAAGTCTGAAGTGTAGATAGTTCCAGAAGTATAGGAAGGTCTGCTCCACAAAAGTCATCCAGGGACCCAGGCTCCTTCTGTTTTGTTGTCCCTATATTCACTGGGGTGTTGACTTCATCTGTAGGGTAAAATGGCCTTACTACCATTGTGTACATGTTCTTGCCAATGGAAAGAGAGAAAGAGGTGGAGCACGTGTGGCCTGATACCGAAATCGCATGTATCACTTCTATTCACATCTCTTTGGATATAACCTAGTCATATGGCAAAGATGCAGGGAAAGATATCCTCTAGCTGAACAGTTCTGTGCCCAATGAGAACCTGGGGATTCTATTACAAAAAGGAAGAAGAGCTATTGGGAAACATTTCATTGACTCTAACATAGTTTCCTTCCCTTCTCCTCTAAACTACTATAAGATATATCATCTCAACAAAGACACTGACCTCCTGATGTGTGAATATACACCTAGCAAATAAAACAGTGTGTGTATTGAGAGTATGTGTGTCAGAGAGAAGATTCAGCGTTTCTTATGTGCCTGGAGTGTTTCCATGCCACAGTAAGTGTTTCACACGCTCTATTACCATCAATTCTCACCAATAAAGGTAGATATTATATAATATATACCTATATATAGTATCTACAAAAGTAGATATTATTATTCCCAATATAGTTAAGGAATCAATGTTCAAAAATTCATGGCCACTGAACTATGAAGTTGTAGAAACTAGATTTGCACTCAGGTGTATTGCACTCCAATTCCCCTTTACGATAATGTTTTCTACTTAATGTCATATTCTGGACTGACCAATAAACTTAAGCATCTTTTCCTCTAATCCAGGCAAGTAAAAATATTTTTTCCAGATACTTAATAATGATCCATGACTGCAAGAAAACTCAGTCCATACATTGTCTAACTCGTCGTCCTTGAATAGCTTGACATTGAATATAATATGGTGTTTTATCACTAACCAATACCTGAGAAACGGTGGTAATTTTAGCAAATACTAGATTTCCCATTCCAGGGACCACACAAGGAAAGCTAAATCTTCTGGGGCTTTTTGTTGGTTTTTGTTTTTGTTTTCAGTCAAAAGACAAAACACTCTGTTTGGTTTTAACTTTCTGACTATGTTTTGGGGTTGTAAAACTCTGCAAATGAGTTCTGCATCATACATGGGAATTCATATTTATATTTCATAAACAGTAAGTGAAAATCACCCTCTTGGTTGCACACTGAGCATCCTGATCTATGAAACAGGTCCCCTGATCACTCCCTCCATGGGGCCAGGATGCAATTTGCTAGCAAATTGGAATCAGAATTGGGTTTTTAAAGAGAACCTTCCCACAGTTGTAAACATCCTTAATTTTTACAGCAACACATTGACTTCAAACCGGACTCCTAATTATTGCAATATTTCTTTTAAAAGCCTGCATTGTAGATTCGGCAAGCTTCAGACATCTGCTTCAAATCCAGAAATTTCTTTCCTTTCTCAAAAAGGTTGCTCTCCTCCAATTAGCCTCAACAGAGCAGCAGGAGCAAGTGGAGCTCTGTGGATGGGGTTTCATATTTACTGCACACATTCCAGCCTCACCCGCCTTTTCCCACATGGGACCATAATAACTGCTTTGCCTGAATGGGCCTAAGACCAAGTGGCTTTTGAACTACAAAAAGGAAATATCCTGAGTCTCTTTAAAATATCTGCTTGCAAATCTTTGGTTTATCATAAGCAAATGCAGTTTACCTAAGACAACATATCCCCTGACATTTCTGATTTAAGTGTCGGAAATACATTTTAAGTATTTGAGAGAAAACTTTTCTTGATGTTGTTGATGATGACTATGTTGTTGTTGTTGTTGTTGTTATTGAGGTCTATTTTTACACATCTGAAACACAAAATTCTGGAGGCTGCTTGGCTGAAGCTGGTGGTTGGAGGCAGCAACTGTTATTATCCAAAACCAAGAGGAGGGTGGTAATGATAGTTAAACTTGTCTTTCATCCCCAATGATTTCAAAGTTCCCAATAAATGGCTTTACATTAAATGGTAACATGGTTAATTGAATTATCCCAACTTAAGCCCACCCTCTCTGAGAAGCCTATATTTAAAAATTATAGGTAGAGTCTTCAGAAAAATGTGGGTTTATATCTCAACTCTGTTCTTAATGTGAGTGACTTTAGAGGAGACTTTCACCCCCTGGGTTCGGTTTCCATAAGCCTTGGGACTCATTTTCCCCATCTTTACATGAGGAGTATTAAGGTTTTTAAGGGTCAATATGAAACATGTCTGTTTCATCAGTTAACCTCCAAGTTTAGAACCAATTGTTCACAGTTGAGCAGAGAATGAAATTTCAATTCATCACCAATAAGGGGACTTGGAGAGACTGAGGCACATGTATGACACAGTCAGCCAGAGCTGTCCAGTTGGCTCCAAATGTGGGTCTGGAGCTCAGGGGAGAAATCTGGAAGAAGCTAAGATGGAGAAATTATCAGTTTCTATCTTGTAACTGAAGCTATGAGAGAAGAGCACACAGAGGCTGTTCAGACTGAAAAAAAGAAAAAAGCGGTAATTCAGACAGGGAGAGTAGAGTAACCTGGGAAGGAGTATGAATCACAGCTAGATCAGAAGAACCGCCTTCACCTGGTCCAGTCCTAGCCGGGAGAGACTATTGAAAGCAAACCTGCTCCCTCTGCTCAGCCTGCCGGCAGCCTTCTGTAGACCCAAGGGGGCAAGATCAGTTACTGCTCAGCTTCAAAGTGGGTGCAGGTCTGGCTTGTGGTCTCACTCCCCCTGCAGTCACATTCGATGTTGGGGCCTTGTTATCAATTAGCTCTGATGCTCAAAAATACTGAATAAAAATGATTCCTACTCCTCTCACCCACTTCTTCCCCCACCCTTCACAAAAATCCCAATGCAACAACTCTCTATTAATTACATTGTTTGTTGGGATTTTGTTATGCACATCAATATCATCAATTTTTACAGTCCCCCCAGAATAGCCCAACTCTTCAGCTGGCTCTTCTCCTCATCACCCTCTATTCAAGCCTTCTGGATTTTTTTTTTTCTCTTACCCATCATGGCATTTCCTTTCGATCCATCACTTACAGGCTACATAATCTTTAGCAACTTCTAAGCGTCAATTTCGTCCTCCATAAAATGAAGATAATAATAATACTTCGATGATTAACCTCAACTAAAATTGACCAGAAAGGTGCCTATAAGTAATAGAAAAGCAATAATTCTTTCTCCTTTGTCTATTCCCCCCTTTTCTCTTCCCTTTTCTGTGGTTTTCCTTCTTTCCTTCCTTCCCTTCTGTCCCCCTCCCTTCCTTCCTTCTTCAATACAAACATCACTTAAAAGCTACCAATAAGCTATTAGTTAGAGAAGATAAACTGAAAAGACAAACGACCTCTGTCCTCCTGGAGCTCAGTCTTTGGTGTAAAGGGAAAGTTAGGGTCAGTTATTCAACCAGGATGATTATAACACTAGGACAGCGGGCAGTGGAATGACTCGTAGCTGTTGATTCTGCCTGCAAACATCAAGGAGGGCTGGAAAGAGGAAGTGTGCTTTGAGCTTAACCTTGAAAGCTGAAGAAGAGGGCCTTGCAGGCTGGGGAGGTATCATCAGTGAAGGCTGGGGAGGCATGAAGATGGATGAAGACAGAAACTGGGTCCTAAAGTCTATATAATCAGTTGCTTATTTGTTTATTAGAATGTCTGTTCTTTGAGGGAAAGACTGTGGGAGTGGTCTCAAGAAACATTTCGATCACTTTTCCTAGCACAAACATGTCTGTTTGTTTCCATTTCTTTCTAACAGAAATTAAAATAGAAATTGAGGTTTGTGCTGCTGACTCTGTGACATCATGTCATGATTTGAGGAAAAAACATATTATTAACACTGTCTTTTTGAAGGGGTTGATATGCCTTGTGTCCCTCAAAATTTTAAATTTAAAGTGTCAGTTGAATCTTAATGTATTAAATGTCACCTTGGCAAAAATTCAACATAAGCAGCTCTCTACTAAATCTCCCACTTGCCCCAAAGCAACACTTCCAAAATAATGACAAATAAACAAAAGCACTTTTGTTCATACATATCTGCTCTTTAATGCTCACAGCAACTGTGTTAGTCAGTTTTTACACTGTTAGAAAGATACTACCTGAGGCCAGGCATAGTGGTTCACACCTGTAATCCCAGCACTTTGGGAGGCCAAGGTGGGTGAATCACTTGAGGTCAGGAGTTTGAGATCAGCCTGACCAACATAGTGAAACCTCGTCTCTACTAAAAACACAAAATTAGCTGAGCATGATGGTGCATGCCTGTAATCCCAGCTAGTTGAGAGGCTGAGGCAGGAGAATCACTTGAATCGGGGAGGCAGAGGTTGCAGTGAGCCGAGATGGCACCATTGCACTCCAGCCTGGGCAACAAGAGCAAAACTCCCTCTCGAAAGAAAGAAAGAAAGAAAGAAAGAAAGAAAGAAAGAAAGAAAGAAAGAAAGAAAGAAAAGAAAGAAAGAAAGAAAGAAAGAAAGAAAGAAAGCAGGCAGGCACTACCTGAGACTGGGTAATTTATGAAGTGAAGAGGTTTGATTGACTCACAATTCCACATGGCTGGGGAGGCCTCAGGAAACTTACAATCATGGTGGCCAGCAAAAGGGAAGCAGGCACCTTCTTCACCAAGCAGCAGGAGAGAGAGAGAAGGCTGAAGCGCCAGACACTTATCAAATAACCATATCTTGTGGGAGCTCATTATCACAAGAACAGCAAAGAAGAAACCTGCCCCTATAATCCAATCACCTCCCACCAAGTCCCTCCCTTGACATGTGAGGATTACAATTCGAGATGAGATTTGGGTGGGGACACAGAACCAGACCATATCAACAACCCTACAAGTTCTCTTTATTATCATTATCTCCACTGTATAGATAAGGAAACTGAGGCTGAGAGATGATGGAGTCTCTTGCCTAAGGTGACACCAGCAGTTAGAGGCAGAACAAGACTCTAAACTCCAGAGGTCCTTCCACCATCCCACACTACCTCCAAAACATCTCTTCTTGTTGCAACTGTCAAAAACTTCGGTACCGGCCGGGCGCGGTGGCTCACGCCTGTAATCCCAGCACTTTGGGAGGCCGAGACGGGCGGATCACAAGGTCAGGAGATCGAGACCATCCTGGCTGACACGGTGAAACCCCGTCTCTACTAAAAGTACAAAAAACCAGCCGGGCGAGGTGGCGGGCGCCTGTAGTCCCAGCTAATCGGGAGGCTGAGGCAGGAGAATGGCGTAAACCCAGGAGGCGGAGCTTGTAGTGAGCCGAGTGGGCGCCACTGCACTCCAGCCTGGGCGACAGAGCAAAGACTCCGTCTCAAAAAAAAAAAAAAAAAAAACCAAACTTTGGTACCAAGAACTCTCTTTCATTTTGCATGAAAATTCTGGTGACACTTTTTTTCTGGTGATAAACAGGTAATATTATGGAACAACTGTCTGTATGTAGTTTATCACCCTCACCACAAAGCACCAGTCTGGCTATGTAGGCTTTAACTGAACCCAGCAGTTACTGTATACTCTGGGCCTTGGTATTGCCTGACTGAACAAACTAGAGAATTTCTTTATGTGCCTGAGCTGTAATGTCTTTTACAGGTCATTTGAGTTGAACGCTTTTCACAAATGAGAAACCTAAGGCCTGGGGTTAGGGAACCAGTCCCTTGGCCAAGGTGGTGCAGTATGTAATGATACCATAGGGAATGATCCCGGGTCTTCTGACCTTAGGCCAGGGCTCCTTGAGATATGACTGCCTTTTTATTTTATTTTGTTTATTGCTTCTTAATTTATCAGTTTTTTGATCAAGAAGCACATCATGTATATATTAGTCATCTATTGTAATATAAAAATTATTGTAAAGTGTAGCAGCCTCAAACAATAGTAAATAATTATTATTTCTCATAATTTTTGTGGGTCAAAAATTTGGAAGCAGTTTAGCTGCATGGCTGTAGGTTAGGGTCTCTCAGGAGATGGCTTGATGAAGCCTGGAGGATCCACTTACAAGGTAGCCTCTCACCAGATGCCAAGTTATTACTAGTTGCAGGCAAGAAGCCTCGGTTCATCACCAAAAGACTTCTCCCAACAGCTGAATGTCCTCACGGCATGGAAGCTCTGGCTTCCACCAGAGCGAGGATCCAAGACAGAGCCAGGTGGAAACTGCAGTGTCTTTTACAACCCAGCCTCAAAGTCACACACCATTATTTTTACGAATGTGTTGTGTCAGTGACACAGGTCAGTTTTATTCCAAGTGGGAAGGAGCCATACAAGGGCATGGACTTCAGATGCAAGAATCATCAGAGCCTTCTGGGAGGCTGCCTACCCTGTGATTCATGTTGCACATGCAAAACATGCTCACTATCTGCCCAGGCCCCCAAAATCTCATCCCGTTACAGCATCAGTTCCACATCCAAGAGCTCATTATCTAAATCAGGTGCAGACACGTCTCCTTAGACCTGGTTCTTTGAATACAACCTCTCCAAATCAGTTTATCTAAAACTGAAGACACCAGTTATCTCCCTCCACACACCCAACAAACAAACAATAATCGGGCAGGAGTAGGATAACTACTTGAGACACATGTCCTCAATAAAGGGGTAAATGGAGGCTCATGGGAGTCACTGATTAAGGGCAATTCTGAAATCCAGCCAGGCCCTCATTGAAAGTTCCTTAAGATTCCATTCCATTCCTACCCAACAATTATTCTCCATGGCTCTTGACTCCATCTTCTGAGCTCTTGATTCTATTGTTTTAGTCATTCTTCCTTTTCCACGAAGGCAGCATATTTTTGTAGCTGATTACTCTTTGTGGTCTCTTTCCTGCCTTCAGAAATTTAGGTGTCCAAAGACCCCTTTCCATTTTATACTTTCTCGTTTCTATGTAAGTTTGGCAGTGTTTCTGCCAACACAACTTGAGTCAAAACTCTGCAGGTCACTAACAAATCAGTTTCTTACCATGTGGACCTATGGATAGAGCTTCTCTGTTGACCTTGCCAGATAGCAGCTAGCTTCCCCTAGAGCAAGTGATTTAAAAGAGCAAGGAGGAAGGCACAGGTTTCGGAACTCAGTCTTATTCAGCGTTTGATGTTCATACAATGGCATGGATGTCAGGAAGTAGAGATTGGGGGAACCATTTTAAGGGATGGCTTTATATTGGGCTAGGGTTTATGAGGCGAGTTAGTAACATTTAATATCTATTATGAAATAAATGTTTGTGTTCCCACCCCCAAATTTGTATGTTGAAGTGCTAACACTCAATGTGACTATATTTGGAGATAGGGCTTGTGAAGAGGTGGTAAGCATTAGATGAGATCACAAGAATCTAAAGTCAGAAGATGCATTAGTCCTGTAGGGCTGGTGCCCTTATAAGAGGAAGAAGATACAAGTGGGGCTCACTCTCTCTCTCTCTCTCTCGTACTCTCCACCATGTGGGGACACAAAGAAAAGGTGGATGCCTGCAAGCCTGAAAGAGAGCCTTTACTAGGAAATGAACTGGCTGGCACTTTGATCTTGGATTTTTCAGCCTCCAGAACTACGAGAAAATTAATTTTCGCTGTTTAACTCCGCAGTCTGTGGTATTTTGTTATGGCAGACTGAGTTGGTGGAATATGATGTCTTTTTAGTGCCTTATCGGTATAATCTTTGAATGCCCCAAGCTTTCCAAGATCACTCCAATATGCTGTTAAGTTTATTCTTTTTGATAAAAATTATTTAATCATTTAACTAAAAAAAATGTATTTTTGCATTTTTTAAGAGTACACACTAACAGTGACATCATAAATCAAAAAGTCTTTTGCTAACCATGGATCCTGATTTTTATTCCAGAAGAGAAGATCACCACTATTTATACATGTCCTTTCCAATCAGAAAACAACCTATCCAACTGAACCATGGAGTTATGTTACAGGAAGTACAGGATTACTCTGGTAGATCTGAAGCTCTCCCTAGGCAGAGTTGCCACTCATCACTGCGTAGCTTATGCACTGTTCAACTCTAGGGAGCTCCATTTAATTAGGGTGTACCTGAATATCACCTGGTAGAGTTTATACAAGTGGCATCTTCTAAATTTGAGCAGAGTACTACTTGCATAACCATATGCAGAGGTCTTAAAGCCGATACAAGAACCTGTGCTTGCTTTCAGTAAAGTCAACCAGATACCACTGCTCAGCCTTGAGCCTTACCAGCTGCAAGCAGCTTTTACCTTCAGAAGAAAATGTCATCTCTCCATTAAATTCTCCATGGATGAGGCCACTAGGCTACAGTTAGAGAAAAGTACTTCTCCAGGGTTCTCCTACCCACCTAATTCTAGCTAGAGCCAGAAAGATCTGTCTTCTGAAACAGCTAAGGCTGATTTTTTTGAGCATTGGCCAATCTCTTATTTTGCTAGTAAAGTTGCAGAAAGACTTACAATTGAGCCTGAGCATAAGAAGTTGCTGGCTGTGGGGGCTCCCCTTTCATGCTCTTAACTTCTTCCTCCTACAGGTCCATCTCTCTTTCGTTACCTAGAGGCCTACACCACTCTTTATTCACATAATCTCTGAAAAAGATGCAGAGAAACTTACATGCTCCTGGAGATGAGTAACTGATTAAGGGGAAGGGAGGAAGAGAATACAAGGGAACTCAAAGAAGAGAAGAGAGAAAGGGACAGCTTTCTGATGTGGGGTGGGGAACAAACTTATTCACCCCATCTTGGTGATGACAGAATGTACCTAAGATGCAGACAGTCCCTCGCTAATTGCTTCTGCCCGTGTAGATTTCACTTCAAATATCTTTGTTCTTGAACCCACAAAATATGTTAATCTCCTAAATGCATCTCAATATTGCTAAGTGCCACCTCCCTTTCCCATAGGTACCAATTATTTCTGACAGTGTTTGCCATTTCAACATAAGTCTGGAGTTCTCTGAATCACTGAGAGCGTGTTGAGGCTAAAGGTAGAAAACGTTTTTATCCTGCAGCCCAATTGTGAATGAGTGGTAGTGGTTCCCTGGAGTGCTACTTTGACTAGAATCCAGATGCTTCAGATGCTTTAGCTAGGAAGGCTTGTTTCCAGATTCTAAAAAAATGTGCATTTCTTAACCCTTAGCTGAACTGTGTTGGTGGTGAGGCAGTCCTGTTTAGATCCAATAATGGTCATTACTGGAGTGCCCTGAAACTTCTCAGTGGGAGAAATGCCGTGGTTTATGAGGAATTGAACCAGTGAAGATCTACAGTGAAGGAAGGAATTTGGCTGAGCTACTGTAGTACTCAGAACTGTCTGGAGCTTCTGGAGTGGAGAGTGCAATGATAGGACATAATCCCTGACCTTCAAGGAGCTCTTAGTCCAATAAGATAGATAGCTATGTAAACATACAGTGATGACAGAGTCATAAGAGCTATGGTGCAGTAGGCATGAAGAAAAGAATGTGATCAATTCTTCCTGTGGTCTAGGAACTGAGTCATGTGAGTGACATGGAGCAAGGTTTTGTAGGGCAGGAAGGATTTTGTATTCGAGAAGGAAAGGGAAGGGTACCTGGCACATTCAAGCAAAGGTCTAGAAACAAACGGGGCAATAGTATGGCATACAATTGGAATGTTAGTGGCATGGCAGGGAGTGCTGGGCGCTTAAGCTTGGGGCCAGACTGTGGAAGGCCTGGTTTAACAGGCTAGGAAGTGGTGAGTCAATGAAGGATGTTTCAACAACAGCAGTGATTGAATCACATTCTTGCTTTAAAAAACAGTAACTGCAGAATGGAGATTGAGAGACGATGTCAGTCTGGAAGCAGGGAGGAAGGTTAGGAAGCTGTCAGGGTAATCTGGGCACTAAATGATGAAGAATGAAAAGCACAGAAGTTGAAGCAGAGAGGAGGCAATAGGCAGAATATTTAGGGGGTGGACTCCAAAGAACAATTTGGTGAACTGGAAAGAGGTGTGTCAAATGTTGATGAGGGAGCAAGAGAACTCTGACTAGGAGTTCGATTCTCTGAAGGAAGGAAAAGAGGAAAGGTGGAGTACACTGCAGGTGTGGCCCCCATGGAAGCAGAAGACGTGGAAGGAAATGCTGTCCCCTGCTGTCATCAGGGAATGAGGTCTGCACTTGTCTGGAGTGCGAAGCTTCAGCTTCACCTCACCTGCCACTTCCTCCTCAGACTCTAAGTTACCACCTTATGGAAAGGCTGTGTCAGGGAGTGTGGGAAGCTTCCAATCGAGTTGAGCCTTCCCCTTTCACTGCACGGGATGATTCTACACCTAGAAATAATGTTCTAAATGCAACTGCTGAGCTATTGCAAAATTCTGTAAAAAATAAAAGGAAAGATGGAACTCTGAAAACTCAAAAAAATTTGTCTAAATAATTCTACCAATAACAATAATAAAGTTATTTAAAATAATGTCTACTGACAGTTTAAGTGTCTAAACAATTAATGTTTATCTAAATACTACTACTATCTAATAACACACTTTTCCTTCTGCACCCCTTCCCCTCTTTCCTGGGGCCTGGCACAAATATATATATATATATATAATTTACATTTAAATTTATTTATTTACTTATTTTTTGAGATGGAGTCTCACTCTGTCGCCTGGCCAGGATGGAGTACAGTGGCATGATCTTGGCTTACTGCAACCTCTGTCTTCCGGGTTCAAGAGACTCTCCTGCCTCAGCCTCTCGAGTAGCTGGGACTACAGGTGTGCACTACCACACCCGGCTAATTTTTGTGTTTTTAGTAGAGATGGGGTTTCACCGTGTTGGCCTGGCTGGTCTCAAACTCCTGACCTCCGGAGATCTGCCCGTCTCAGTCTCCCAAAGTGCTAGGATTATAGGCGTGAGCCACCGTGCCCTGCCAATATATATATAAACTGTTGTAAATGTATGTGTTATAAGCCGTATATCAAATAAAAACTTACAAAAAAAAGATATTCTAATCTTTCCCCATATTCCTAAAGCTCATTTTGCACAATCTTAGTGTGCATCTACTATATCCAACTGAGTACTTATCTAATGGATTTGTCTAATCAAATAAAATACAATAGATTGTGCTTAAAGGGATAAATCATATTTATATTTTTTTAAATCATGAAGTGGTTAAGATAGAGGAGACTGAAGCAATAGTGAGAAGGTGAGCAAGACCGTCTCCTGGGCCTGCTGTTCTCAGAGTGAAGGACTGTTTTAGTCTAGAGGACCAGGAGAGCCTTGCTCTGTGGTGAGGGGATGACACTGTGGTGTGACAGAGCCTCACTGGTATCCACCTTGATTGGTTGAGCAGGGAGAGGGTCTGGAGAGCCAGCCCCGAGTCACTTTTCTCCTTTCTTTGGGATGAAAGGTAGACTTCCTAGCCCCCATCATTCCATCACCACACTTAAAGTGTCTCCCTGCAAGAGAAGGTCTTGGCCAGACTGGGCAGCGCTCCCCACTTGGGGTCCACGCATAGGTGTTTCTGCGTCAGAAAACCATTGCACTTTGGAGTTAGTGGAAACAGCAGAGTTATCCAAATTCCATACAAAAACATACCTAGGTTTCATTTTCCTTTTTCTTAGACCTGGTTCTCAGGTTAATACAGGTAGAGACATTTAGGTGGCAACCTACATATGCTCCTTTGCTTCAGATAGTCCTTGTTGAAGACCCACACTATAAATATTTCATCTAAAAATTTTGCTTAACTCTTTGAACCTGTTTGTAAACATTTTTAAAAAATACTATTTTCTTGATAGAGTTTTTTGGGGGATTAAATGAGAGAACAACTGTAAGCATCTATTATAGTTCTTCAACACATAGCAGACATTCAATAGTCAACACTAGCAGCTCCTCCAGGTCGTATGAGGTGTCCGCAATGTCACACAGCCTGCCCCAGAGAGGTGACTGCCAGGTGGTAAAGGCAACATCATGAATCATGTGGGGACTAAGGAAGGATTGGAGGATAAGTTTCAGTTATGAAGGCTGAATTGCTTGAACTTTAGTATTGTCGATACTGTTTGTGTGTGTTAGGGGGAGGGGACATCCATGCTTAGGGGCCGTTGGAAATGTATACAAAGGGTGCTCCTGAAGCCACCGCAAGGCGAGGGTGCTTCAACTCTCACGCCTGGCGGTCCCTTGATAACAGTGATATTTTATCAGTGTGGGCTCAGTTTTTCCTTTGGTTAAACTTCCCCTGTACCACATTGAGCAAAGCCATTGTCCTCAGAAAGAAGAATTATGTGGTGGGGAAACCACTTCTTCAGGAGAGTTGATTGTGACCAATTTATTCCTGTGCCCAAAGCAAAGCCAAGGGTTCCGTTCGAAGAAAGAAACAGTTCTCATGAATCATGAATTATGTTTTTGGTGTGTCAAGGGCAGTTGACTGAGGGAAGATGCCTGTTTCTTTCACTACAGGATGCCAGAGCTCATAACTCTCTCTGAAGCCACAGGGTCTGTCTGTCTTGTGGGGTGATTCAGAAGCAGGGGGACTGGCTGAGCCCTGGACTCAACAGTTTGTGGCCTCGGTCTGGAGTGCCTGCAGCTTGGATCGGCTCAAAGACTGAACTAATAAACCTTGGAGGTCAGTGGCTCCTGACCCATCAATTTCATTAACCATCTCAGAGCTGTGGGCAGCAGGGAGAAAGTCCTTATTTCTCCAATGTCTTTCATACTCTGTGCTCTGGCAAAGGGCTTAGAGTGAAGTCCTTGCTTGTTTCGATGGCATTTTCTTGAGACCTGAGGATGAGCGTTTACCCTGTATGAACCCAGACACCTCCCAGTTTATAAACTTGGCCCAGAGCAGGGCCTGCCTGAGCTGGTTTTGAACTCTGAGTTAAGTATGCGTCCCTGCATCTAGCACACAACTGCTCCCAGTATGCCCAGCATTTCACTCCCTTCCCAGAGAAAAAGGCAATCCTAAAAAAATGGGACATGATATATCTTAGTGGTTGAGAGTATAATCTTATAATCCAAAATAAGTAGGCTTCAATTTCTGGTCCTACCATATAGGAGATATTTTGGCAGGAGATTTCCCTTCTCTAATTCTAGGTTTCTTCATTTATAAAGGGAATAATATAAAACGACCTAGCCAGCTCATAAAATTACAATGAACATTTTATGAGATAAATGCATGAGAAGCAGCACAATTCCTGGCACATAGTAAGACTCGGGAAGTAAGACTAGGGAAGAGTTGGTTTCTATGTTACCCTTGCACACTGCAACTGGGACATAGAGCCCCATCCCGCATGTACTGATAGACTGAGCTGTGTCCATAGGACAGGGTCCAGGCTGGGAGAATACCCCAAGTCAGGTCCCATGATTAAGAAAAGATGAGATTGACCATCCTACGTGAGACTCCAGGAACCTTAAGAACAACTACTTCATTCAACTAACTGAAAAGTTCAACCTACTCAGCTATCTCCACCCTTTACCAGGAAGTTTTCTCCAACCTCCTGAGTTAAATGTCTCTTGTCTGGAGTTTTCAGCTCCTGGACTTCTTTGCTTCAGTGCATCTTCTCTGGGTGCCACATCATGTTGATTCACCTATCTACCCTCTCACCCATCCCAGGCTCTGAGTGCAGGGACAAAGTCATACCTATTCATCCCCTAGCACAGAGCCTGGGACGTAACAACTCAGTTTTTGAATGAGTGCTGAGACACCATCATTCCTGAATATGTCTTACTACAAACTATTCCCTACAAGTCACTCTTTCGTCCTTCTTAAAAAAAGGTTTTTTCAGTTCCATTTTTCAGTTCTGTCCTGCCCCTTTCCCAGAATGAGTCACTGAAGATGCAGGCAAATCAGAATTTTTGAAAACCAAAGTAGAATGGAAGAGTGGCAGAGATCAGAAAGTAGCACCTGAGGTGCTTGTGAAGCAAACCACAAAGTCCCAAAGAACCATCAGAGAGCTTTGCACCTGGGCTTGCCAGGAACCACAGACTTCGGGAGGCAGGAGGAAGGGAGTGGAGGTGAAGGAAGCGTGAAGCTAAAACGACTGGTTTGGTTGAACATCAAAATGGGAAACATTTGAGCCTCCAAGTCTCCTCCCAGACCTTAAATAACCAAGCGAGGGACCACAGTTTAGTTTTTTAGAGAAACTGAAAGGGTGACCTGTAGCCTAAGACACCAGATATGGGAGAGGGAGGGACAAAAGGCAGTGCAGAAAACAAGAAGGTTAAGGGGAAACGGATTCAGCCTTCCTCCCGAAAACTCTGGCAAGCCAGATATGCGCTCCTCAGGATAGAAAATTCAAGAGTCTTGTCTATAGGAATGAAAGAGCTCAGATACGAGACGTCCAGATGTGGGCACCTGGGAACGTCCTAACCAGTGGCCAACTCATCTCACCCTCCCTCCCGCTGTCACCGCACAGTGAAGTCAAGCAACCAAGCAATTTGGTCACAAAGACACAGAGGGTACCAGTGACCTGCTCTTAAATTGGAATGAAAGACAAGGATACTAAAAGATAATGGAGTCCTGCCTTCATCATTCTGAGATAAAAATCCCAACTCAAAGTAGAATTCTTCATCTAGCCAAATGTCAGGGGTATGAGTATAGAATAAAGACATCTGTAGATATCAAGGTCTTTAAAAAACCCTCATTTTCTATATTTTTTTCTTGGGAGGTTACCGGAGAAGGTTCTCCTGGGGAGTGAAAAAAAGGTATATACCAAGGAAAGAGAAGATGGAGAAGATATAGGATTCAAGAAATGGTGACCCGGCGAAGCACCAGAATGGCATTTGTGCCTGGAGACAGAAGGTAAGGTGGAACAGAAAGCCAGAAGAACCCAGGAAAGAGCTCTCTGAGATGAAAAAGGAGCAGATGCATTACATGATAGTCTTGATATTTTAAAAGGAATGTTAATAGACATACAATACATTGACTATAGCCTGGCAAAGACTGAGAACTGATGAACACCTGGACTGGTGAGTACAATTATTAACATCAGATTTTTTTAAAAGTTGTACAAAAAAGGGAATATTATCACAGGACTTAAACCCACAATAAAAAATATTTACTTAATCATAACAATGCAAAAAATTATTACTCATTTTGCCAAAATTTAAATGCTACTACTTTTGAAGGGTACATAAAGGTATGGCAAACATTCTGTAAAAGGCAAGATAGTAAATATTTTAGGTTTTGTGGGCCACATACAGGCTTTATAGCATATTTTTGTTTTTGTGTCTGTTCACAGCTTTATAAAAATGTAAAAACCATCCTGATCTAAGGAACTACAGAAAAACAGGCAGGTGGTTGGATTCGGCCTGTAGGCAGTAGTGTGCAGACCCCAGGAATCAGGGAAAGAGTATGTGTGGGTAGTGTTGGTGAAGGCAGAAACAAGATGCTAAATCCTCACCCATCAGTAGAGAAATGTCATATATAATATGTAAATATATTCATCAGAAAAAGATCAATATCAATGTGTTACTTAAAGACAAAGAGCTAAATCCAGTGAGAAATAGTTAAAAGATTTTTAAGGATTGCCTCTAAGACTTGAGACCCGGAGTTAGGGGAGGGAGAATTGCTCTTCATTTTGTCATCATAAGCATGCAAACACAAACTGATTTGTGTTAAACTATGTGCATGTCAATTTCAAGTAACATGGATTAAAATAGCAGGAAGAGTTAGTTATAATCTGGTCTTGGCTACTGTTGCCTCCAGAACATCATTCTGTCTTCCCACTGCAGACCGGCAGTGTGTTTTCATGCTGCTCATCTGAGAACTCTGCTTGGTCTAAGACCGTCCTGGTACCTCCGACCCCTTCTAGAGGTGGCAATGTGCAGGATCCCATCCTTAAATCCATCACCCAATGGCATCTCGCTGACAACAGTTATGGGGCCAAGGTTGTGCATCTACATTAGCCCCATACAGAAGGTTGTATGGTTTGAAGAGAGGCATAGACAAGAGAGTGAGTAGGCCCATTTACTATTGGCAACCAGTTTAACTCAGCAAGGGCTTCAGGTTGGAACTGAGGTTGTGTTCGGTAGAGCGGAGAGATGGGTCTTCAGTGACATGTTTAACCAGCTGAATAAACAAAACCTGACACCCAGCCAGCTGTTATGTCCTCCTCTCAATTTAGACTTTTTAAAGTCCCTTACTGATCTCTGCATTGCCAGTGCCTGGTATTGGCTGCTTTTGTTATTGCTTTTGCATAAATGAATGCCTCTACCTAGAGAAACAAAAAGGAAAAATGATAACAATAACTAAATAATTAAGGTCTAAAAATTTAACTGGGTGTGCCCCCGGCCCCTACCAGAGGACACCCCATTCAGTCTCAGTGCCCCCCAAGCCCCAGTTGCAGGTTGGGGCTCTTGACCTCTCTTCTTCAGCTCCCAAGTCCCCTCTGCCCTGTGACCTGGGCTAAGCAGCCCCAGTGGAATGTAAAAAGAAATATCAATTGCTCTTTTTCTGGTGTATAAATGTTGCTTTGCATCCGAAATAGTTTTGGACCAAAACAAGCTTTGAAAGAGCAAAAAGCTTAGCTCAATCAAGAGCTACCTTGAAGATAGGCATTTTGGTTCCATTCCTGTTGCCATGTGCTTCATGGGAGCCTCTGACTCATTTTCTATTCATTCCCAAGCCGATCAAGAATAATGATCTTGGTTAGATTCACATCCCTGCCAAGTTTCCTCGCATCCCCACAGGTCTGCCAGGTGAATCTCTTTCTGTACTCCATAGCGATGGGAACACCTGGCTGAAATATCTCTTGAAAGAAATGACTCAAAATGGTATTTCTCTTCAAAAGAGTGACTTTTCATTTGCACACTTCAACACCAGGCAAACTTTCAGGTAAACAGAAAGGGTTGTTCCCGGGCAGCCAGCTCTCCTGAGCTGAGGGTATCATTTGCTGTGTTCCTGGTACTAAAGGCAGAACTTCAAGTGAGAAGTTGATGAGAGAAAGCTCTGGGAGTCCAGGGCCTGAATCTGGGGTCTTGCCTCAGAAGCTGGGAAGACTCAGAGCTGAGAGCAGGGCCAGCTTGCCCCCTGGAGCAATGATTCTGCACCTAGTGACTGCAGGGGATCTCCAAGAGGCATTTCTCACTGAAAAATCCAGCCTTGATGTTGGCTCCCGAGGGTCAAGAAGTGTAGCTGCTATGTGGGTAAAATGAGAGAAGGTCAAAGTAAGTATTTCAGTTTGACTTTGGAAATGTCCCTACAGATTCATGATTTATTTTCCGAACATTTTGCTTTGAAAAACCTTTAAGACCGATTCGTGTTTGTTTCTGAGGTGAGCACTGAGTATTGATGATGACATGGTTTGCATGAATACCAGATGTTACGGAGTGAATCATGTCCTCCCAAATTTATAAGTTGAATCCTAGCCCCCACTGTGACTGTATTTGGAGATAGGGCCTTTGAGGAGGTAATTAAGGTTAAATGAGATTATAAGGGGCAGTGGAGGGTTAAGTCTTATAAAAAGAGAAAGAGACACCAGGGACATGCACACACACAGAAAAGGTCACCTGAGGACACAGTGAGAAGGCAGAGCTGTCTGCAAGCCAAGGAGAGAGGCCTCACCGGAAAATAACCAACCATGCTGGTTCCTTGATCTTGGATTGCCAACCTCCAGAACTGTGAGAAAATAAATTTCTGTTGGTCAACTCACCCAGCCAGTGATATTTTGTTATGGCAGCCTGAGTTGACCAACACGCTGGGGTTTATCATACACAGAATTGATTCCTGTACATTATTTTAATCTGTTCCTTATAATAGTCCTGAAAGAAGGAGATAATTATTATCCTAATTTTACAAATGAGATTGCTGAGACTGAAGAGCTAGACACAGACCTTCTGATAGTAAATGCAGGCCTCTTTCAGATGGTGGTAATGATGGAAGTATGCAAATATCCTCTTTATCACCCTCTCCATTTGTAAATGCCTCCTCAATTGGCTTCCCCTGGCACCTGGGCCTTCACCAGAGAGCTGCCCATTTAGATTAAGACACTGACACTCTGGAAGGCCTCTAAGAAAGGGACAATGCCTTCCTTGGCTGGGCAAGGGCACAAATATACTTGGTTTCTTCTAACAGAGGAGCCTATATTAGTTAATCCGCACTCTTTACACAAGCTGAGCTCATTAAAGGCCATGGCTGCTTCTGCCAGTCAAGGGCACCCAGGAAGAAGCTGTTAGAGGAGGAATTCAGGAGTGATTTGGGTGGGACAAGGCCAAGGAAAGAAAATGAGAAAGCGGCAGAGGCATCCCCATGGCTTCTGATGGGGGCCGGGGGAGAGGGGATGCTGTGGGTGTCCTTCCCAACAGGAAATGATGGGTTTCTTGGAAGTGTGTAAATACGAGTAATTCTTAGAATGTGCGAAGGTACGGCACATCATAGGGCTTCAATTATTATTTGTTGAAGGAACGAATGATCTCTAAAGTGGGTCAAATGAAAAGTTTCATGTCCTTTAGAACTAAGACCTTTGTTGTTGTTTTATGTTTTCTGTTTTGTTTGTATTTGTTTTTCATAATTTGCTGTTTACAAGATACTTTCCCATGTCTGGTTCTCATTTGACCCTCACAATAGCCTTGTAGTGTTTGTAGGATTAACTTTATTTAAAAGTAAAGAAAGCGAGTTCCAAGAGAAAAAACTAATTTTTCAACTTTCCAGGCTCCGTGGATGGTGGAAGCAGATTTTGAATCCAGGTGCCCCATCCGTCCTCTGTGCCATGTGTCCTCCTCTCTTCCTGTGGAAGGGCCATTGCAGGAGATGGCTGTTCCCATGCTCCTGTCCTAAGAAGTGACAAAATGCAGTTTTCTCCCCTGTCCTCACAGCTTTGGAGGGAACATCACCATGTGCTGGAGCTAAGGATGGGCTGATATGCTGCCAGGAGGCTCCAGCTGTTTACCTGGGCCAGCGTCTGATCCAGTTGGTCAATTCACACCAACCGTTGTCATTGCTGAATAGCTTGCATGCATCTCTTCAGGCTGGAAACTGAGTGGTGATCCAGGCAGAAGAAGAAAAGCAGTCCCTGCTTTTCTGGGCTGGTAGGAATGATGTGACCTGACTGGGGTCCTCGGTACGGTGTTCCCAGTCTTCGTAGGCTGCCCCCAGTCTGCCTCATCTTCCCCGCACCCCTACAGCACCACTCCACACCCTCCTTTCTGCCACACTGAGTTGGAAGAATTATGAGCAATTTACCTCAACGGGTCTTGCTCTCCCTTGCCTGTGCCCTCACACACACTTTCTCTTCTACCTGGTGGCCCTTCCTCTCCTCTCCTTCACCTAGGCAGTTTACAACCCTTTCAAAACCCAGGAAGCAGGTCTAAGTCCTGTCCTGGGCTTCCACCTTGTGCCCCTCTTGCCATACCACCTTGCACTCATTCTTTTTTGCCTTCTCACTCAAGTCCATCTTTTTTGAAGGCACCTGACATTCATCTGCTCATTCCTAACACCTAGCACAGTGTCTACCACCCAGTCGACTGGCAGCAAATACCTGTGAAATAAGTAAATGGGCCAATATGAATGGTTGGAGACTGGTTCACGTAGCCTCAGCGAGTCCCTGCCTTCATGCTGTAGGAAGCACAACACAGTGCTTAAGACAAGGACTCTAGAGTCAACATGTGTGGGTTCAAATTCTAGCTCTGTCACTTATAAGATGTCTGATCTTAAGCAAGACACTTAACCTCTCTCTACCTCAGTTGTTTCATCTGTTAAATGCAATTGTTATGAAGTTATTAGTAACATTAATAACAGAGAATCAACTCATTTAATCCTCTCCTTGAATCCATGTTGGAAACTCCATAGCAACATGGAGTTCAGGTGAGGATTAAATGAGTTAATCCACTAAAGCACTTGGTGTAGTGCCTGTTATGTAAGAGCTCAAGAAACATCAGTTCTGATTATGATCTACCACCCAGATCCTGAGCCACCACTGGGGAGCCCGCAGCCCCTGATCTGTCAGGGCAGATCCGTGGATTCATTCTGGACAAGGGTCAAGCAAAACCCTCCATCAGCATCTTTCTGGGTGAGCAGAGAGTCCGAGCCTTGCTGAGTCTCCCCCCACAGTGGCTACATCCCAGATCCTATCCCTGAGCTCCTCCCGGAATCTTGCTCACCTATTCTTTCTATTTTGTTTTTGTTTTCAGTAAATAGTAGTGAGTGTCTGCTTTTGTGCAGCAATGTAGCCTATAGTCAAGAGCCAGACAGATGTGGTTCCTGCCTTCATGAGATGGCAGAATAACTGGAAGGAGACAAATTGAACGTAATATTTGTGGTGACTGTTACAAGACTGAAGCATGAGAATTTAGGAAAGTGGGCACCTAACTTCAGCGGTGGATACAGACAAGGCTTCTTGGAGGAAAAGCCATGAGAGCTGATTCCTCAAAAAGTTGCCAGTTATATGGGTGGTGAAGGAGGGAGGGGTGCCTTCCAGGCTGGTTTAGGAGCAAGTGTGAACGTGTGAGCTATCTCTAGGCATTCTCAAAAGGCCCATCCAGTCATAGATGAATGCCAGGGAGGTCAGTGAGATCCTGGGGTACATTTCAGGACCCTGTGGATCCCTTTAAGGATTTTGAACTTTGTCTTTAAAAACTTTGTCTTGAAACAAAGCCACTGGACATTGTGGGTAAGCGAGTGGGAGGTGTTGGGATGGCCTCCACGTTTTTAGTTTGGGAACTAGCAGAGTCGTGGTACTATGCCTTGAGATGAATGGTTCAAAAGAAGCATCACATTTTGGAGGGCAGATGGTGAGTTTGGGATACCCAGGGGTATATTTGTTTCCTACTACTGATGTAAAAAATTCCCACAAACTAAGTGGCTTAAAACCACTCACATTGATTATTGTACAGTTTTGAAGATCAGAAGTGTGACGTAGTCTTAGGCTAAAACCAAGGTGTTGGCAGAGTTGAATTCCTTCTGGAATTGAGTTGCATTCCACAGGGGCATTTTTCCCTTTCCTTCTCTAGCTTCTAGGGTCTGCCCACATTCCTTGGCTCATAGCTCTTCATCACTCCGACCTCTGCTTCTGTCATCACATCTCCTCTGAATCTAACCCTTTTGCCTCCCTCTTCTGTGGTTCCTTATGATGCCCTTGGGCTCACCTGGATAATCCAGGACCATCTCCTTGTCTCAAGATCCTTAACTTAATCACATTGGCAAGGTGTCTTTTGCTATGTAAAGATAACTTATTCACATGTTTTGAGGATTAAGGCATGGACATCTTTGAGGGGAAGCATTGTTCAGTCTATCATGTAGAGTTAGGAGTTAATTTGATATGTAATCTGGAGCTCAGAAAAGAATGTACATTAGAGATATAATTTGGAAGTTACTGGTTTCAGTGAAATAATTGAGTCATGTTGGTAGGCAAGATAACCCAGTACAATAGCTCAGAGTAAGATAAATGAGGCGGAAACTAAGCATTGAGGTCCTCCTCCAATTCCATAAAGTCATGCAGAGGAAGAAAAGCAAGCAACAGGGAAGTTGATATCTCTTGGGATTCCTTCCTCAAAGTTCCCAGGGACTTGTGTTATATCCATGCTTCCAATTTCCCAGGGCCGAGTTCCTGACTGGTCATACTACAGATGCCCACAGGCTGCCTGCCGAAAGAGAGCTCCAGCAGGGACCAGAGCCCATGCAGGGATCTCACTGCACTCTGCTCTGTAGTCAATCACTTGCCTTTGCTTGTCTTTCTCCCAACCCACCAGCAGGGTTGGAGATGCCCCTCTTAGTCTCCCAGGCACATCCATAGAACAAGGAGTCTAAAGGTCTTCTGTTCCGACTGTCTGGGTCTTCAGCCTGGAGCATATGCTGAGAGTCATTAGCCCAGATTTTCCAATCTGTTATGCTGCTGGCTTTTGAATCTTAGTTCTTATGTGAATGTTGAAGTTTTTAGAAAAGAAAGCATGAAACAGGCATGAAACACCTGGGATCACTTTCCCAGTCCTAGAAATACCAGGACTCGAGGTGAGTGCCTCTTAGAGTTTCTAATTAATAAAACACTATTTCTTGCTGTGGGGGTGTAATATAGGAAAACCTCTTGCCCAAGAGGTGATCCAGGCAGGAAATGTAAATAATTTCGAGAGTTGTAGACATAGTCCTAGCTGACAGTCTGGCTGAAAGTCAGTGAGGCAAAGGGTGGAGCATAGGGATAGTCCTAGTCTTGAAGGGGAGGTGTGGTCTGCAAGCCGTGTGCTATCGTTCTGCAACGAGATAAGTACAGATATTGACAGTAAGCATTCAGAAGAGCTTTCCAGAAATTGATATGGTCATGATATCAAAGTGCATAATCATTTTTCTAGTAATTCATTTTGATTACATTTTATAAAAGTATCCATTTACAATGGAATTTTTAAGAACTTGATCCTTCCTTACAGATCATTTGACAAACACAGGTATAGAGGATTTCCACAGCCCATTCCTCCAAACCTGACCCTTGTGCACAGGGAGCACAGAGGTGGTTTGTCCAGTGGAAGCGGGAAGTCGGGGTGTTTAGCAGAGATTGTGCTGATGTTACAACCCAAACCCTAAGAATTCATTTGACTGGGGTCTAGCTTCAGCTTCATAGCACACTGATGCATGGTAGTAAATGGTGACCCTTATTACATGCCTGTTTTAGCAGGGAGAAAAGTAATTGCACCCTTCTGTACAGCATTTCAGAAGGAAGGACCAATCATTGTTACTATTGACTGGCAGGTCCAGAATTTGGATCTTGCTTTCCTCAGGTTTTTTCTCATGCTGCTTCTCCCACCCAGCAAGCTCTTCCTAAACCATCTCCTATCACCATGATGACTTACTGCATTCATTTCAGAGTTAGGCTCTGCATTTATTCCTGAGGCATCTCTCCTGCCTGTCTCCTCCATTCAGCCAAGTTTTCATGGTTCCCTGCACATCTCCCGGATCACACAGCTAACTGTGCAATTAGTTGTTTAATTTTATTGTTTCACTAAACTGTGAGTTTCCTTGGTACAAAGCCCTAATCTTTCTTCACTTTTAGGTCCTCATAGCCCAGCACCCTGCTAGACACACACACAGTAGGTATTTAATACATATTTGTTGAGCAAAGGAATGGATAGATAAATCAGCAAATGAATGAGTTAATGAATGGAAATAATAATAGCCTCTTCCCCATAGATGGAAGTTCTGCTTAGCAGTCTTTTATCTCACTTTTCTGTCTCTTCCATACATTTCAGTGCTAGTTTTGCCAACACTGAAAGAAAACAGTCGACAGGCTAAAGTTCCAACTCCCTTGCCAGCAGATCCTTATGCCATGCTGACATGGGAAAACTCGACGGCTTGCCACCCCCTCTGCACCCCTGCCCCGTGCGTTCCCCTCTAGGGAGATTCAAAGAGGGTGAGCAGCAGCAGTCATAATCATTTGCTATCATAATGTAAATTTGCAAACCTATGTAATGTACCAATCTAATTTCCTTTGAAAAACATATACCCGGATAGTCGTTAAGTCGCGAACAATGTTTTGTTTCATTTTGCAGATATTTAAGAAATATGAAGCAGGAATTGTTAATAATAGGAGGAAAAGAGTGGCCTCTCGTGTAAAGCCCGGAGTGCTGAGCTTGTGTGTGCATGCATTTACCGCCATTAATGATAATAGGAGTTAGGTGCATAATGGGTGTTCCTGTAAATCTATCCAGAGGATAATATACCCCTTAATTTAAAATAGCTGATAAAGTGTGAATAAAGGCCTCTCATCTTTACAACTTCTCATTTCTATTAAGAAAGGAATCACATAACATTTTAGGGCTCTCAACTAATTAACTGTGCATATGGATTTGGAGGGCACGTGCTTTGTGCACAATAGGCTGTTTCCCCGTCTACATTCATAGGAGGCTGAAGCTCTGGGGCTGAGAACCCTGGATGTGATTGAACTTCATAGCACCGGCTCTGATTGGAAGGGGTTGTCTGCTTACCGCTTGTCAAAGGAGAGGAATCGCTAAATCAGCGGTAGAGACGGAAGGACTGGGAACTGAGGCAAACAAGAGAGCTAAAGAAGAGAGACTACATCCTTTGGAAGATTCTAAGTGTCTGCTACATTTCCTTGAAAATCTAACACATGCTGGGAGACCCTGAAACCTGTTCATAGTGGCAACTCTGCTGTAAAACCTACTTCTTAGAGATCTACCATATGAAAATCTGACTGTTTGAAACGTAGAACATGCAAAAAAGAACAAAGAAAATTTGATTCAATATAAACATATAAAAAGGTCTATATGCTTTCCACTTGCTATATTGTATTTTATTTGCGATCCACCCAGCTCTTGATGTGTGCCAGGTCCTTCTGGCTAATGTCGACATTAGCTGATGTTTGGTCTTTAGCTGTGACATATATAATTAACAAACAAGATAAATATACACTTTGCCATTCTGATATAAGTGGTGTAATTAGATATTTCTCTTTACATTCCTTCCTTAGAGAGATATTCACAATCAGCAAAAGGATGATTAAAACAACAAACCGATACATTTCCAGAATTCAACAAAAGAAACAATTTCTGTAAAAGCCACTAATTCAAAACCAAAGAAATTGTTTGATATGAACACTTAGTAAGCACTCAATGAAGATGTGTTCAATTAAATGGAATTGAATTGAAAATTCAAAGGAATCATTCATATTCAATTCAAAACAGTGCTTTTCAAATGTCAGGAAGTTGGAAGCTACTCCTTTATTCACAATTTCCATGTAGTTTAGAAAAAAAAAGTATTTGTCTTCTATTATTTCTTATTCTTCCCTGTGTAATTAGAGGAAGGCTATAAAGTCTTATTAAGACAGCCTCTAGACTTTTTAAATTACATGAACAATATAAAGCAAATAGGCCCTTTTAGGGAGAGGGATTTTTTTAAAGATTTGCATTTCCAGCAGAGCCATGAGTAACAGAGCCAGTGTCAAGGAGAGTGGGTGCCACCAGCATTCAATGAAGAAATTGTATGATCTGCCATTTAGCAATTTCACTTCTGTGTCTTTTTTCTTCCCCCTCAACCTAAACCCCCAAATCAATTTCTTTTTTTTTTTTTTCTGTTGCTGATCCAGATGCTCCCAAGAAACCAATATTTCTTGATTTTAGGACACATGCAGTAAATCTGGAGTATTCTCAGCTTGAAGGTGTTTCTCTCTACCCCTGCTGAATAACATGGTGACTTTGCTACTCAGAGTTTAGGTGAGGCAACATGTGACTCCAAGGCATGTCTGTAAAAGTGCCCATGGAGCAAGAAGGAGACTCATAACGTCGCTTTTTCAAAGTGCAATAAAACACCCAAATCTACCAAGAGCTAGTGGGCCCTTGCACATGACAATTAAACATTAACAGCCCCAGGGCCCTGGGAGCAGGGCCCAGCAACCCTTTGAAGCCCTGTTTGCCAATTAAACACCGTCTGACATTCGAGTCAAGGTGGCAGGGATCCAAAGCAGAGATAGGAACGTCAACCACTTCAGGGGCATTCATTAGCTCCCCAGACATTCCTGGCGTGGCCTGTTTCTTTACCATTGCCAAATCCACACCCTGCTCTGGAACTCAGGGGCTCTGAGAAAGTTTACTCAGATAAGCTTATTATGGAAATAGCACTTTGTCACCGTTTACTACTCACTCCTTGTTCAATTATCTTTTATCTGTTTAGAGTATTTGCCAGCTCTCCCAAGGTTCCCCGGAATGAGGCCACTGGATTGAAAGTCCTCACTGGGGCTGTAGAGGGGGTAGGGGGAGGTACCACTCTGTGCTTGCCTTTCTGGTCCAAGAATGCTGAGCTCTCTCCAGCATTTTGGAAACTGCTAAGAGGGTACTAGTAAAAGATCTTGTATTTTCTGATCATGGGAAAAACTGCCCAGCCTTGAGACAGAGACCTAGGTATCCTGAGGCCTCACAGTCAGTAGAAAGAAGGATAGTGTGTCATTTTGATTATAATAGTGAGCACTTAATGCATATTATTAGGGCAGAATTATGAGCAGGGAATTTCACCTACTCCTTCCCACCATACGTATTAGACGCTCTCTCTCCAAATTTATGAATAGCTATGGAACCAATATAATTGAGGTTTTCGTGGGTGAGCCTCAGTCAAATCCCAGTCCTCACCATCACCATGGTTCCTATTGAGTCATCTGGTCTATTATCCTTGTGGAGTACCATTTTTGTATTTTAGTGCCTTCAGATTGCATGATTTCTCTATGGTGAACTCATCCTAGATGTCAGGATGCATGTTGCATTTTTGCTGCTGTGATGGTTTTAAAATATGCCCATAAGTTCTTTGATACTCCTCCCATCAAAAGGTGGAGATTAATTACCCTTCCTCTGAGTATGGGCTGAACTTACTGACTCACTTCTAACCAACAGAATGTATTGGAAATGATGGAGTGTGGCATCCAAGTTTAGGTAATACAAGTCATTGAAGCTTCTGTCCTGCTCTTTCTCTCTTATTGCTGGCTCTAGTGGAAGCCGCTACCAAGCCACAAGGAAATGCAAGAAGCCCTGTGGAGAGGTCCCTGTGGAGAGGTCCACATGGGGAAGAACTGAGGCCTTCTGCCAAAGACCATGCAACCGAGCTTAGATACAGATCCTGCGGCCCCACACAAGTCTTAAATGGTTTGTCCCAGTTGGCAGCTTCACTGCAATCTCAGCAGAGCCAGGACCACTCAGCTGATCTGCTCCTAAATTTGGGATACTTTGTTATGCAGCAACAGATAACAAATACACCTGCCTCAACTAATTGCCAAGGAGCTGCCAAAGGATCCCAGGCAGAGAGTCACCAGACCTTGTTGTTTACAGGCTGTGTGACCTTGGAAGATTTACTTACCTGCTCTGGACTTCAGATTCCTCTGTTGATACTTGCTGTTCTAGTTGGTGTGAGAGTCAGATGAAATATTTTTGAGAAATTAAGAGTTCTCTGATGTCATAATTGTATTGTTGTCCAGAATATCTTCTTCTGCAGTGATTCTCCCTCTTGCTTTCATGCTTCAGCTAAATTAACCATTTCTCCTCAAATGAGGCAGCCTCACTTGTGCCCTATTTAGAATGTCCTCTCTCTATTCTAATTATCTAAAAAATGAAATATCTCTGTGCATAATGTGCTCAGCTGTTCACCTGCAGTACAATGCCGTTATGTTCATTCTTCCTTCTAACAGAACCCAGATCACTTTTAGAAAGTCACCTGTTCCCAAGCTACTCCCTATCCCCAGTTCTAAGAGGAAATTTTGATTGATTTAAGCCAATGAGAGTTATCTCCCTCCCTTTGTCAGTGATTGGTTTAGTATCTGTCATGTAATGCAATTCTGGCCAATGCACTGGGGAATTTGGGAAATGTTTTTCTTACTTCAAATAAGAGAAAAAGACATTTCTGTTCTTCCCAGGGGCTTTCGTCCTGTCTGGATTTGGCTCCTGGGACTTCGGTGTCATTGTGCTGCAACCCAAAACTCAGAGGGTGCAACTGAGAGTCATTGCAGAGAAGTGGAGCTGGAGTCCTGGCCCCACAGCACCGTAAGCCTGCCTCTGTAAGACAATCTTAGTATTTGGGATTGCTTTCCTGTCAGAGCCAGTTTGAGTAAGGATGATCTACTGTAGCTAAATCAGGCTTCAGAGCCAGGGCAAAGCTCACCTCCTGCAAGATGTCTGCATGGGCCCACCCATCCTTGAAGGCTTTTCTCAGCTTAGAGTTCCTGTGCCACTCCCTGGGTGGGCAGCTCCAGTAGTCATCACTGAATGCACACAGCTTTGTTCCAGTATTCAACTTCAATGCATTACACTCCCACTTACCACTGCACCCACCACACTGACAGCCTCATAGAGAAAGGGCAGATTATTAGTGTCTGAATTCCCCATACTAGTACCAATCCTGTGCATGAATATGTTCAGTAAGCCCAAAACGTTCTGTTGAACCTTCCCCTCACCCAGTGGGTACCTACTGACCTAACAGTTCCATAACTTAGGAAGGCACACAAATGATTCCTCACATAATATGCATCATTTGTTCTATGATATTGGTATCTCTGCCTATTCGGAGAAGCAGCTAAGATTTTTTTAAATTGCCATATATTAGTTACCTCATTATAAATGGATGAATCCAGGCAACAAAGCCACTTATTTTCTGTTCAATGCCTCTATTGGTTATTCATTCTTAACTATGTGAGTTGAAAATTATAATCTACCGACAATGTGTGAGAATTGAATAAGATCATGCATGCCAAAACCCATAGCATAGTGCATGGGAAGCAATCAGAGATCTATGAATTGCAGGGGTTCTACAAAGTGAATGATGCCTAAATAGTAAACACTAGGCCAAATCTAGATAAATCAATGGAAAGGGAGAGCCTGTTCATGGGGATTAGTACTAAGCAATGAACATTCCAGGTCTTCACTAAGAAGAGCAATTAATTATGGGGAGTGACTGAGAGTTTATTGGAAGACATGAAAGGCTGACATGTATCATTGCCCTATTCTTTGTAACTTCAATTGAAGGTTTTACTCTGTTATGATCAGGTACTGAAACAAAATGACTACAACTTGGAAATCAAACTTTCTCTTCCATACAGTTGCTGAATGAAATTTGTCATATTTCCAAAGTTGAATATACTATCTGATATCTGCTTTTCATTCTCCCATATGGGAAATTTTCCTGAGCAAGGAGAGTCAAGAGGATGGCCTCAGGTGTATGAAGCTCATCACTATTAACCATAGGCCACACCTTCCCAATCTTTAATGTTTCAAAAGCATGAGAACTCTCAGAAAGGCCCCCTTTTTGTTTAAATTGAAATGACAAATTAGTGTTAGTATTTAATTCAGCCTTGCAATCAATTTTTCCAACTTCCTTCCCTTTCCCTGCCCCCTCAAAGGCAAGTTTATAATCACCCAACTTTAAACTAAAATAATTGTTTCTATGGGTTATGATTGAGAACAGTGTGTCAGAGACCAAGACTGAAGTTGAGATTGGATCCCCACAAAATTATGTCATTTTTCACAGAAAAAGGGCTTTAACCCAGATACAATAGGCAACCTCATGAGCAAAGGCGACCATTGATCACATTGGTCAAAGGGGACCGGGCAAGAGTGTGGGGGCTCTCACATAGACCTTGACCATGAGGTCTCAAGAGACAGGCACAAGGCCTGCTTCATCTCTGACTCTCCACTACACACCCCATAGTGCCTGAACCCCACATACTCAGAAAATGCTGTCGCTCTGAATCCTCATTTCCCCAAAGCCAATGGGATATTTAATGGCTTCGTTAAATACATGCAGAAACTGTGGATCTCATAGGAAATTGAAACAAAATTAGAAACATTCTGAAATATGCATAAACTTTAGATGTTTCTCTTTAGCCATATCATTCTGAGTGTGGTATAGAAATGAATCAGTTACTGCAGGCAGAGAGAAGAGAGAAAACGTGTTAGTATTTCTTCCCATCAAGTAGCATTTAAATACACTAAAGATCCCCTAATATGTATGTATGCCAGCACACTTCTGAATCAGTTGTTCGAGGGACCACTTAAAAAAATATATAAAGAATACAAAGCTATTAAGACCATACTGGACAAAAATATTTTGGGACCCGGAGGAGATAAAATACATATTCAATTTATAGACTCATCATGCTTTATAACCAAATCGGGTAATACCTACAGCTGAGAAGGAACATTACAAAGTCTTTGCGTTATGGTGCTTCTTTCCTTCTATTTACAAAGAAAAGTGTTGGAGTAAGACTTTAACTTTATTATGGATATCAGTCCCTGAAAAAGCTCCGTGAGTTTGAGTCTCTAGTGCAAAATTCAAAACTCAAAAAATTTGCAAGTTTTTTGTTTTCGTTTTTACCATGATAATCTTGATCAACCACTGTGGCTCAAAA
Organism: Theropithecus gelada; assembly: GCF_003255815.1. Taxonomy (NCBI): domain Eukaryota; kingdom Metazoa; phylum Chordata; class Mammalia; order Primates; family Cercopithecidae; genus Theropithecus; species Theropithecus gelada. The sequence goes on along the minus strand of NC_037681.1, from coordinate 36,743,672 downwards.
CAAGAAAGACACTCCTATGGGGATCTTTCCTACAACCGCATTGTTAAACCCAGCCCTATTTGTTGCATAGCCATTCCTTCCCGATGGGGTTGTAATGAAACTTTTATTGTATGTTGCCATCTGCTTGAAGGCAATGTCTTCTGTTTCTATTAAAATGTTAGGTGGGTTTTGCACCAAAATCACATATGTAATTTTTTAATAACTGTAGCTTTATAGTGTTTGATGTCTGGTAGGGAAATTCCTTCCCTTCCTTTCTATTAAAAAAGCAACCATTTAAAGTAAACTATAACAAAAATTTAAATTATTTATCTGTTTATCTTCCAGATGAATTGCCAAATTATTTTGTCATGAGTTTTGAAATCTTTATGGAATTTCTGACATCAATATTATATTCAATCTATAAATAGATTTGGAAGGAATTGATATCTTTACAATACATATTCTTCTCTTGAAGTAAATCACTCATTCATGTGGGTTCTCCTTTATATTTAAAAGTAAATTTTTTCTTTTTTTGTTCTCATGCATTTCTTATTTATGTTACTGTTGGGTATTTTATATTCTTTTGCTATTATGAATACACTAACTTCTTTACTATAGCATCTTCTTTTTGCTGAAATATAGGATATCCATAAACAATATTCTATAATTTGGCTTTTTGTTGAATTCTTAATAATTTAAAAGAATTTTCCCTGATCATCTTTGGTTTTCTAGGTAGATGATTGTATTTCCAGCAAATGAGAGCACTGTGCTCCTCCTTCCAATATCCTTCCTCTCAATTCTGTTCCATATACTAATGTGCTGGCTGAACCTGTCCACTTCTCTTCCCCACCAGTACCACTCTTGTCCAAGTTCATGTCAGCTCTCACCTTCACTGAGGCCAGAACTTTCTACCAAGTCTACCCTCTTTCCCCACGACAGTCTCCTAGTTTATTCTCAGCACTGTCACTTGGACAATCTTCAACATGAAGTGATCATGCCACCTGAATGCATCAAATGTCAATGTCTTTCTGTTTCTTTCGAGATAATGACAAAGCTCCATACTGTGGCCTGTAGTGCACAGCATAGCTGGTTCTTATCTACTTCACCAGCCTCTGCTCCCACTGCAAACACCCACCCATCCAAACACCCTCTAACATGACATTTCTAGAACTGTTCTAAGTACCCCTCTTCATCTAGTAAACTCTTAACATCTTTCCACTTGAGTTCTAGACTCACTTTCTCTGGGAAGCCTTCCTTCTAGATCAACTCCTTCAGTCATACCTGCTCAAAGTACCCATGGACCTCTCCTTTGCAGCTTTATCATTAATCCTGTTTCACATGCACATAGGATTACTTAATGAATGGCTGTCTATCCCCCTTAGAAACTGGATACTACATGAGGTTAGGTACCATATAACTTTTTCACATCATTTTGTTCCCAATACTTAACACAATACCTGGCACTTTAATTAGCCAGACGGATTAAACATCTGCAAATACATGACAACTGCAAAATAAAAGTTAAGTAATTGTTGTAATTTTTATTTTTTCCTGATTTTGGGAGGAACACCCATAGCATTTCACCATGAAGTATGTTTGCAGTCAGCTGCTGACTTGAACGCAGATATTCTTTTCATGTTAAGGAAGTTTTCTCCAGGTCCTAAATTATTGTTTGGCTACATGGGTACAGATTGAAGCTTCTGCTCAGGTCAGTCCTTCTGCACTTCTTTTCTGTCCTCAGCCTCGCCTAGAGTGCTTTGCTTGTGATACTGACACTTCTCTAAAGACAGCCTATAGCCAGTCCTCTTCTATCATTTGTCTTTTGTTTTGTTTAATATCTCTTACCAGATAGTGAAGGGAAGCTTCTGATGAGGGTGGAGAGCAGTAATGCTACACAAAAAGATCACTTTTTAAGAATGGACTGTGTCATAAAAGAAGGTCAGAATGGCTGGGTACCATTCTCATATGCAGCCATTGGGTGCCTAGACCCTGGTAATACAGTGCATGGGGAGAAGCACACCAGTGCCCCACCTTCATTCCAGGGTGGCTGTGCTGATCTTTTTCAGGTGGCATAGCATTTACCAATTACAAATCATCATTCTCAGCTTCTCTGCCTTGTGTTCTAGCTGACTGATGAATTTTTTTCCACTCTCCCAAGAGTTCAACTGCCTTTATAATGTGAGGTTGTGAGAGCTTATATTAGGGACACTTTGAAGCAGAAGTCTTTAAATGATATCAAAAACAATGATTGCCCTCCTAAAGTGGAGCAAGGGATCCAGAGATTGGCTCTCAACTAATTGGCGCTTTTTCAAGAGTGGGCATTCATGAGGGGGAAAGAAAGAAAGAAATCTCTAGAAACTGGGGACTCAAGCATGGGAAGGAAGGAAAAGTGAGAAACATGTCGCAAACAGCTATTATGCCCTGAGAGTCTTCAAATCAGGGACTGAGGTGTCACCAGCTCTGTTCTCTAAGACTTAGTGGCGGCTCATTTATGAAAAATAAATAAACAACTTTTGATGTCAGATAGAATGTCTATTCCATAAAAATTCTTGTTGCATCTGGCCATAGAAAGCTGCATTCCTGGACAATCATCCCTCATCAATCCTGTGAGGAACACTTTGGTATTATAAGCTGACACCAAGAGGTTTTATGGTCTCTCTGTTATACCTATTATAAAAATGCTATTAAGAACTTGGTTCAGAACAACACAGCAAGTTGTCTCTATGGAACCCTATAGTAACAATTTCTCCATGTCCCAAGTCTAAGAATATACGTTTTTCCCGAGCAACTAATATGCATTCATCATGCATGATTGAATTAGGTAACTGATCATACTTCTGTCTACACTGGCTGCTGGGAAATTCAGAGTCCACACTGCAGCTCAACATAAATGACCGCAGGACATTAGAGTATGCCACTAGATATTATCATTATTCTTCTAATTTTGCAAGTTTTACTGTGTTGATAATTATGTGCTTTTAATGGTGTTCTGTTTTTATCTAAGTCTATTTTTCGTATCTGTGTAAGCTACCTCAGGTTTTTTTGGAAAGGGGTCAAATATAAGTAATAATTAAGAATTGTCATCTTTGTATCCCTCCACGGTATGTATGGTCTCAACTTAGTCTGGAATGTGGGTGCCCAGAAACAATTTATAAAAAAGAAAGAGAACATTCACAAGCACCCAGACTCATGCCTGTCAGCTTCGCCTGAACTCCTGAAGGGACATGATATGCACCCCTTCCCATATGGCCAGCTCCACTTCAGCTTATTTGCTTGATGTGTGTGTGTAGAGGGCACAGCCCCGTGTCTGGCACACAGAAGTGCTTTTGATAAATTTTGAAAACAAAAGTGCAATTTCTGCCTTGGTTCCCAAGTTTGCACAAGCCATCACTTTAGAAGAACGGCAACACCCAATGTTGCCGGCAGAACAGATGGGCTATCCTAGGACTCCAGGTCCAGTAGCAATTTGGCAGTTTTACCTCTAAAATCCTTTTCTAAAAATGAGTAATTCAAATTTTATAACTCAAATCCCCATGAAAATAAAACAGGTGGGGAAAACCATTTTTGGCTACTATTCTCCTATCTTTGCCAAGCCAGAAATAAGGTAACATGTTTCTTTGGTATGGTGCGGTGTTCAAAGTCTCTGTGGTACCTGCAGTCATCCACAGACATTGACCCAGAAATGCTTGCAGGTAAGAAACTTGCCCCAAAATGCCACTATCTACCCGTTTGGCATATGAAGCTCATTGTAGTGCAACCATTCATTCATTGGACAAACACTTGTTGGCCACTTGCTATACTACCTACCATGTGCCAGTTCCACACTCTAAATTGGAAATAAAGTTTCAGAAATAGATCTTACATGTGCTTGTATTTTCCTTCATTTTGTCTTTTGGAAATATATGGGTTTATAGAAATCAATTTTGATATTAAGATAGGACTGCAAATACAATCAGTAATATCAGAGATATGGAAATCCATGGACATCTGGCAGCTATATTGTTCTGTTCCAGAGTGCCATAGTTATATTAGACTTGCTGTTATAAAATTAAACTCAAAGATAATCAACACAGCTATAGAATTACACTTTAACAGGTATTGGCTTAACAAAATCAAAAGTTGTTTTCTAGTTCATGTTGACAATCTTGGGAAAGTAAATAAGTGCACGAGATTTCCCTCCTTCCCTTGGTAATTCTGGGATGCAGAACTCCTTCCAAATTTTTCTGTGGTTCTGCCGCTAAGGCTGCATCATCGTCTGGGTTCAGCTGACAGAGATAAATAAGTATGAGGGCATTCATGCCCAAGGATTTTATGGGCCAGGCCTTGTAGGGGCATCAGTTTGCCTGTATTTCCTCAGTTGTAATTAAGGTGCATGTCCACACTGCCACACCCAACTGCAGAGGAGACAGACAGATGGAGCCCAGCTGTGGTCCAAAAAGAAGACAATTAAGATTTTGATGAACAATTGGCAACTTCTGTTCACAGAAAGAAAAACTAGTTCCAGTAGGTGTTAAATGGAAGACACATTTGAGCTCAGTAAAAAGCAAAACCACTTAAAAATTGTAGATGTCCAATGGTGCAACACAGTGCTTTGTGATGTTGTGAGATGTTCCACATCCTTCCTCAAGCCACGATGAGACAATCTATGTGGCAGGGCTGCTGCAAAGATCGTTTTGGCCTACGACGCAAATGAAGGGCGAGCATTGGCTTATAATAACTAACAGTATAAAATAGTTTAATTTTTACAAAATATTACTTCAGATCTTCAATTAAATGTTCTCACCTTCGAAGTCCCCACATCCTAAAAAAGAATCTCCATCTCCTTCTGCCATCTTTCTTTAGTTTACCAGTACCTGGATTTATTTATATTTATTATTATTAGTAGTAGTAGTAGTGGTAGTAGCAGTAGTATTTTGAGAGAGGATCTCACTCTGTCACCCAGGCTGGAGTGCAATGGTGCAATCTCAGCTCACTGCAACCTCTGCCTCCTGGGTTCAAGTGACTCTCATGCCTCGCCTCCCAAGCAGCCAGGATTACAGGTGCCTGCCATGACACCCCACTAATTTTTGTATTTTTAGTAGAGATGGGGTTTCACCATGTTGCTCAAGCTGATCTCAAACTCCTGACTTCAAATGATCCACCACCTCGGCCTCCCAAAGGGCTGGGATTACAGGCATGCACCACCGCACCTGGCCCCCAGATTTATATTGTATGCTGTGCTTGTTTGTTTATGATCTGTTTCCCATTCTGATTCTGGGATGTTAGCTTCTTGAGGGCAATTACTTTGACTCTGTTGTTTAATGCTATTTACCTATTCCTAGGACAGTGCCTGGGCACAAATATGTACAAACATTTGTTAAGTGGGACAAATAGATAAAGAAAATGTGGTATACGTACACAATGAAACACTATTCAGCTGTATAAAAGAATAAAATTCTACCATGTGTGACAGAATGGACTAACCTGAAGGGCATTGTGTTAAGTGAAATAAGCCAGGCACAGAAATACAAATATGACATGATCTCAGTCCTATGTGGAACTTTAAAAAGTTGAGCTCATAGAAGTCGAGTAAAATAGATGTTACTAAAGGCTGGAGGACACAGTGGTGAAGGGGTTGAGGAGAGGTTAGACAACGGGTACAGTGTTTCAGTTCGACAGGTGAAATAAGTTCTGGTGTTCCAGTGCACAGCAGGCCCACTGTAGCAACACTAATTTATGTATGTTTCACAAAAGAAGTTAGAAGAGAGCAATATGATTGTTCTCACCACAAAGAACTCATAAATGTTTGAGGTGATTAGATATGCTGATTACTGCGATTCTATCATTGCACAATGTATCCATGTATTGAAACATTCTGTTGTACCCCACATATGTATACTATTATTATGTGTCAATTAAAAATGTTCTTAAAATAGAAAAATAAATCTGGTAAATGAATAAATATAAGAAAGATAAAACCAGAAACAATTCTATACAAATGATTCACCTACAGTGCAATCTTCACATAAATTTAAAATCAAAGAGCTGAAACAGCTTAGAGTACTTTGAATTCAGCATCTTCATCCCTTCATTCTTTTGTTTGTACTACCAGTCAAAAAACATTTGAAAGAGGGAAAGAAAAGAGGGGGAGAGAGATCTCTGGAGGTCTTTCATAAGATGGAGCTAACCCTACTCGTGGGGGCTCCACCCTTAGGACCTAATCATCTCCCAAAGTCCTCACCTTCAAATTCCATCACACTGGGGTTTAGGACTACGACACAGGAATTTTGTAGGGACACAAACATTAACTTCATAGAAACAAATGTGTGTTGATGTGAGATTTCACAGTACCAGTGTGTCCTCTTTTTATTTTTATTTTTATTTTTTGTTTTGAGATGGAATTTTTGCTCTGTTGCTCAAGCTGGAGTGCGATGGTGTGATCCTGGCTCACTGCAACCTCTGCCTCCTGGGTTCAAGAAATTCTCTTGCCTCAGCCTCCCAAGTAGCTGGGATTACAGGCACCTACCACATGCCCAGCTAATTTTTGTATTTTTAGTAGAGACGAGGTTTCACTATGTTGGCTAGGCTGGTCTCAAACTCTTGACCTCAGGTGATCCACCCGCCTCGGCCTCCCAAAGTGCAAGGATTACAGGCCTGAGCCAGCACACCTGGCCAGTGTGTCCTCTTTTAAGTTTCCATACTCCTATGGGTAAAGAAAGATGGCTTTCATATGTGACATAGATGGACTAAGGAGAAATCACAGGACTTGAAATCAGAAAAATCCAGAGCTTGGTTCTGATAATTGCACGTAATAATTGTGCAATATTGTGATACCCACTTTACCAATAAGACACTACAATTCTTCATCTGCAAACTAGGTCCATAAATATTTTCTCAGTTGATATGTCTTATAATTTATCTTAGAGGCCTGGATCATAGTAATAAATCAACAGAATATCAGTTGAACTAAATAAGATCAGGAGACACAGTCAGCTACACTTCAGAATTGCGGAAATGCTGTCTTGCCTTGCTCCATGACTGCATGAGTGAATAACAAGTCTGGTCACTCCTCGCACATAATGGCCCTGCCCCACATTCTCTAACCCTTGAAGTGTTGAACACATGTTGGGTTTAACATAAGTAGTCAGTAAATCATTGTTGATTGTTTGGAGTTTAGTAAGTGATATCTCACAGATTTGCATTAGATAGTCACTCATTCTTTGTTGTTGTGTATAATCATAGGAATTACCCTATACTGTCTTTCTAACTGATAAAATAACTCACATTTGTGGTTTTATTCTATCCAAAGTTCAATCTTAAAAAAGTAGACACTTTTATCACCACCGTACAGAAAAGAAAATCGAAGTGTTTAGAGGTTAAGAAATTTGCCCAATGTAGAAGATTTTCAAGTTACAGAGACATAACCTCAAATCCTCTTCTCAGCCCCAATCTATACTTGTCCATCCCCAGGAGGGTTCCCTAAGCATAGAACACCATGGGAACACAAAGAAATTTTTGCTAGCTAGAAACAACCTATAAATTCCTTCATAAGCCTTCCAAACACTGTCTGCTAATGAGGTGTCCCTGGGTTAAACGGCATCACTTGCCAGCCTCCCTCAGATGGTACAACTTGTTTCAGACCTTGACATCATGTCTGTAGGATTATCTTCTCCTCTGTTATATAAAAATAGTCCTTGCACTCATCATAGCCACAGCCACGGCACATGATGCCTCCTTATCTGGGACATGCAGGCCTCTCCTGCAGTGAGCTCCACTTAGCCATGTGCCCTGGGAACCTCTGACCGCTGGTCAGCAGCACGGAAGCTGAAACATCCTGGGCTGTTCTGCGGCTGCCTCTTCCTGACGGTTTCCCAAGTCTATCTCTGGCTGCCAGTGTTTTCTTTTTAAGAGTAGAGAATGTTACTCACTGTCTGAACTGATCAGTAGTTCATACTTAATGATTTATTAATTGGACAAATATTTGTTGAGTGCCTTCACTGAGCCAGGCTTTGTTCATGGCATGTGGGATAAATCAGTGAATAGAAGAGACAATCATCCCTGTCCCAGGGGATTTTACATTCCAGTAAAGGGAAATGAACTATCAGCAACAGATATAACAGTTAACTGAAGAATCTAGCATAATGGAAGGGGCAAACACTATGGGGAAAAATAACTCATTGAGGAAAAAACTGCTGAAGAAGTCAGTTGGCAATCTTAATGAAGTAAAAGGTAAATAGTCCTCACTGAGCAGGCAATATTTAAGCAAGGACTTGCATATCTGCAGGAAGAGAGTTTCAGACATAGGAGACAATCAGTGCAAAAGTCCTGCAGTATCAGGGTGCCTACCATGTTCAAGGCATTGAAGAAGGTTAGTGTGGCTGGAGCAGAGTGAGGGGTGAAGAGCAGAGAGGAGATCAAAATGGTAGGGCCAGGTCATGTTGAACCAGGTGACTTAAGAGTCCTACCAGCCTGTTGAAGGACTTTGGCTTTTACTATGAGAGAAATTGGGAGCCATTGGAGAGAACTAAGGAAAGGAGGGATACAATCGGACCTATTTTTAAAAGAGTAGCTGACTACTCTGTTATTAATAAAATGAGGACGTGGTGAGTGGGGGCTTGGTGGGGAGTCGGCAAGCAACTGTAGGAGCAGGGAAAACGGGAAGCAATTGTAGTAATCCAGGTGAGAGATGCTTGGAGACTCATAGGTAGCAGAGCAAAGGACAAGATGATATAACTGGTGTGCTTTCCTAATAGATTGGATATGGGATGTTAAAGAAGAGATGTGAATGACTGAGGTGTGGGGTTTACACAGGATAAGTGCCTTAACTACTGTGCATATGAGGAGGAGTTATTATAAGTTTCCATTTTCATTATGTTAATGTTAAGATATCTCATCCACAGTAACGTATATCTGTTGGACAGGCAGTGAGATACAAGCCTTATAAAAAGAGAAAGTACTGGGGCAGAGGTAAAAATCTGGGGATCTTCAGCATATAGGTGGTATTTAAAGCCATGTGACTTGCTGTGAACTGAATGTGTGACCCTCAAATTCATATGTTGAATCTCTAATCTCCAATATGATGGTATCTGGCGACTGGACCTCTCAGAGGTCATCAGCTTTAGACAAGTCACCAGAGCAAGGCCTTCATGATGGAATTACTGTATCTCTCTCTGTGCCTGCACCAAGGAAACATCATGAGAGGATACAACTAAAGAGAGGCTCTCACCATGCTGGCACCCTGATCTTGAGCTTCCAGACTTCTGAACCCTGAGGAATAAATGTTGGTTAAGTCACCCAGCCTAGGCTAATTGGTTATAGCAGCCTGAAGTGACTAAGACAAAAGTAAATGAGAGAATCAAGGAAGTGGGTGAAGAGAGAACCGAAGACCAAGGACTGCATCTGAAACTCTCCAAAGGTTAGACTATGAGAGAAGCGGAGGAATCAGACAAAAGGCTGAGAAGGAGCAGCAGGGAGGTGGGAGGGAGATGTGGAAGTTCTGTGTTCTGGAAGTCAGGTGAGGAAAAGGAGTAAAGGAAAAAGGGGCAGGAAGATTGATTGTGTCAACTGTTGAAGAGAGGTCAAGTAAGACGAAGACCAAGAACTGGCCATTGGATCTGGCCAACTAAGGTCATCAGTGATGTTAACAAAAACAGTTTCAATGTTGGAGTAAGTTCAAGAAAGAGTAGCAGAACTGGAATTAGAGTTGGCAACTCTTTTGAAATGTTCCACTGCAAAGAAGTATTGAGAAGTGGGCAGCAACTGGTGGAATAAGAGGGGCCAGAAGAAGGTTTTGTTTTGTATTCTAAAATGTGAGAAATAAGAGCATGTTTGTAATCTGATGGAATAATTCAGTAGAGTGTGCAAAACTGATGAAGGGAAACTAATCGAAATGGTGTTCTTGAGTAGCTGGGGGAATAAGATCTAGTGCACAAGTAGAGGGCATGGCTGTAGACAGGCACAATCGTTCATTTATAATAACAGGATCTAAGGCAGAATCTAGGGCAGAGGCCAGGACACTTTTCCTCAAGAGCAGGATATTTGCTATTTTGGGTTTTGCAGGCCATATGTTTTCTGTTGGAACTACTCAAGTCTGCTGATGTAGCTCTAAAGTGGTCATAGGTGATATTTAAATGATGGGTGTGGTTAGCTTCCAACATAGCCCTATTAACAAGTATAGGTGGCTTGATTTGGGCCATAGTTTGCTGACCCCCTAGTGGTCTAGGGTACAGTCATGGGATAACATTCTCAAATCTGTTCTCTACGTGTAAGTTCAAACATTTGGCCCAATGTTTGAGTTGGAAGATAGAGCTCAAAAACTTTGGAGATGAAAAAAAAAATCAGGAAGAGTTTTTCCTGATGTTATTTGCACCAAAATCTCAGAAGTCACCACTAAAGAACTTACCCTTGTAACCAAAACCACCGGTTCTCCCAAAACTATTGAAATAAAATAAAATTTAAAAAGGAAGAATCAAGAATTCACTTCTACAGAGATCCAGTGAAGTGTAGCATTTACCAGCCTGTAGACCCCAAAGGCAGGGAATGAAATTTATTTATCTCTATTATGCCACCATCTAGCCCCAAGCTAGCACATGGTATAGTAGGTGCTGTCTTTCGTAACTACAGAGCACTACATGGTATAGTAGTGACTGTTTATTGACAGAGTGAATGACCAAATAACCATTCTCACTCTCCAGACTCATTTCCCTTGGTTTCTCAGATAAAACTGGCTCTTCTGTGCTGCCCCTTGATAAGGTACAAGGAGAAGATTTGAAGCTAAATGAAATGATGATTATTATTTTTTGCACTAAATAATTACCACCCATTGTTGAATAAAATTATTGGTTAGGAAGTGAGTGAGGCTTTTTCAATGAATTAATGCAAACTCATTGCCACTGGGAACAAACTGAAAGGATAGATGTTACTCATTGCTGAGCATTGGGATTATCTTTAGGATGAAGAAGATGATGATAGCAATGATTACGATAATGGCGATGATGATGATGGTGATGGTGATGATGGTGTTGATGATGATGGTGCTGATGGTGATAATGGTATTGATGGTGCTGATGGTGATAATGGTGGTGATGGTGGTGATGATGATGGTGATTATGGTGATGATGATGGTAATGATGGAGGTGATGTTGGAGATGATAGTTGTGAGTTTGGTGGTTGTGATGATGGTGATAATAGTAATGCTGAGGGCATTGATGAGGGTGATGATAATGATGATGGAGAAAGTGAAGGAGGAAAAGTGGTAGCTGCCACTACAACAGCTCTTATAATCATTGCTTCCTTCTGCTAACAGGCAAGGAATATCACAGAGCTAGAATCAGAAGGTTTGGATTTGAATTCCAGCCCTGTGACGTGTTAGCCCCTCATCTATGAGCTGATGACTTTGGCTTTCCAAAATATCACAGCTTCCTCATTAATATCATAGTAACAAATATAATCCTTGCTTGCCTAATAAACTCAGTGAGCAACAAATCAGCACATGCATTAAAATGAAAAGCACTGCATGTACCAGGCTCACAATTACTATCATAAGTCAGACTTTCCCTACTGAGTCCTTTGTAGGATCTCATTCTTCCTCTAGATGATTAGCTTTGAAAGAGAGAAGCTGACCCAAAAGTCACTTAATGTAGCAGCAATTATTATCAGTTCAGGTATCACTGTATAGGAACATATCATATATTTTATCAGTCCTAGTCTGCCCAGCCCCTCCTAGCAACCATTAAAAATACCTACCTGCCTGCAGACTCAGCCCACTCTGACCTTTTTGGTTTTATAGGACTCCCATAAACCTCTTCCAGTGCACTCCAGAATTATTCTCTACTCCCTTAGCAGATATTCATTGGGGTGAACTTCACCACCACACCTGCATTACCCTAAGGCCACAGCCTCCTTATCTTACTCCTATTGTGTGGCAGTAATTTCTCTGCCTGCCCAGACTTCCAGCAGGTGGCCATTTCTTGTCAGTTTCCACTTACAGCTGAATTCCAACCGTGAGCCCTAGGCTGATGAGCAGGGGCCTTCGCCTCTAATCAACATCCTGACAGCCCCTTTCCAGAGTCCCTTTCCTGGGTACGGATGGATCTTCTTGATCTATGCTTGACATAGAAATCCTTACTCAGCGCTGAAAATGGCTGGTGCCAAAAAATTCCATGCATTGCCCCCAAATATCAACTCATTGGTACTGCCACAGATTCCCATGCGCTTTGGAGATTATAAACTCCTGCCTGGAGCACAGGCAACCCTATGCCCTGGGCTACTCTGTTCAGGAACCTGCATTCCAACAGCCTTATCTCATTTCTCTTCCCTCCTGAGAACACTCCTATGCCATGGGTACAGAGCCAAGGGACCATCTGTAATGTGGCCTATAGCAGAGACCATTTCTGCTTAGCAAATATTTCATGTGCTCCCCTAAATTTTCCAGTTTCTCTTGTGATTAGAATATGGTCATATTCACAGTTTTGGTCAGAACGAATGGAAGTAATTTATATCACTTGTGGCTGAAGCTATCCCAGGCGTGTATGTCTCTTACTAGGTTGTCAAAATCTTCGATGAACTGTCCTCACATCATGGCCACAAGATGGAGTAAGGATGCTCACCCTCATCTGGTGTCCCCTGAGTGAGGAATAGCTCTTCTTGTGTTAAGCTATTTCAATTTAGGGGTTTGATTCTTGGGACTGCTAAAACTAATTATCCTGATGATCTATCCTCCATCTTAGACCCAAGGAGGAGGATGTTTTCAAAATATTTGCTCCTACCATGTATGTAAATATTTCAAGAAAATGCTCCCTTGTGAAAAAAAAAATTTTAGGACACGGTTATGTCTGCTTCTGTGAACAAAAACTACCAAGAGAATACCTGCACATCTTTTATATATCAAAGTCGCAAGCTCCTTGGGCTGCAATTCTATCAACAAATGTTACAAATACATTTGGATTCTTGATCTCATAACACAATATAAATACACAGCGGTGAGATCTTCTTCAGTGCTTTTGCAGTGCTAAATACAGTGATGAAAATAAAAATAATGTTTTTTGTAACCAGATACTCTATGTGGAAAGAATTATATTGCTTAATCATTTCATTAATGGCTTCTTTTCTTTGTCCTGGAAAACGTTGTTTTGTCTCTTCTTTTGATGTCCTTCCCCAGCATGTTTGCTATAAGACGACTCTAACCCTCCCTCCAATCTGCTTTCCTAACCAGAATTGCAGAAGAATTCTGTGCAGATGCTGAAAGGCAATATAGAAAGAGGAGGTGGTCTTTGAAACCGTGTGCCAGAAATGACCACATATCCCCAAAGCAGCATTGGGAGCCACAGCAAACATTTACTTAGCACCCACCTTATGCCAGGCACTTTGCTAAGAGCTTTATCCCTTGCCCCCATAGCAACTCTACAAATTGGGCCTGCTATCACCATTGTAAGAGAGAGGACACTGAGTCTCAGAGAGGCTTAAAAACGAAGAGCTGTCACACTCCAAAGCCATGCCTTTTCCATGACATCATGGGCCTTCCATTCAGATGCCTTTGCCACTAGCCAGATGCCTCCAAGACATCTGGCTGTTGGCCAGTCTAAGAAGGGAGTAGGGTGGGGACAGGAGCTAGCCTCCTGAGCACCTACTAAGTGCCGGGGCTGTGCTAAGTAAGGCTTTCCCCAGCTCAACCTGCTGCCTAACCTTGCGCCTGGGGATCAGATGACTCGGGGCCTCCTTCCAGGTCACACGCGCCTCCTTTATTAATGTGATAGCTGCCACTGCACTTCTTTTTAGTGAAATATTTTGGGCCACTCAGTCGGTTGTTTGGGTTCAATGAGAAATTGATGCCTCTTTATTCAAAGCTCTGTCAGGAGCTTGGAAAACATCATGCTACTTTGAAAAATGAGGGTTTTTTAAGATTAAAAAAAAAAGCCCCGATGATTTAAGAACTTCTCTGGTTGCCAGTTGGCCCCACTCCTCCTCTGGGAGCCAATCGGGAGCGACCATGGTAATAAAAGAGTCCCTCTCCCCCTTCCTGGCTGCTTTCAAGAGTGATTAGTGGAGGGGATTCATAGGCCTTGGTTTTGTGTTGTTTTGTTTTGGGGGGGTTCTTTTTTCCTTGCACTTGGAGAATAAGTTAATTATGATTGGTTAAAATTTGTGTGTTTTTGCTTTTATCCCTGAACCACAATTAGAGCTCCTGACAGCCTCCTGGCCCTCAGAAATTCCAGCTGGTATAATAATTGATAACCGTGGTTATGAATAGATTGGAAACAAGACTGTGAAAGAATGCCCAGCCACTTCAGAGGGTCATTTATAGCACGCTGAAGGGAAAAGAGAATTTCAGGCCTGGAAAGCTTAGAAACAGAACGAGTTTTTATCAGTTTCCTTGACACTGGCAGATCAAAGCCTGGGTTGCGCTCTCTAAGGGTTACAGATAATGGGGTGGCCGCTAATTCATTCGGCTGCTGGAGCTGAGGCCTATTCAGAAGGATAAACCAGGCAGTTTTCATGGTGCTGCTTTGTAGTCTTTATCATAGGACCAATGCAAGAATCACCTTTTTATTTTAATGAGACATTTGAAAAGTATTTGATTCCCTCTGGCTAGGGGCTCTTTCTCCCGGCTGAGACAGTAAGAAAGGATTGCCCAGTGGAGCCGGATTCTCTGAAAGCAAGAGTATCTGCATTCTACCCACCTGCCCCCCTTGTCAGTTTAATAATTTCAGTGCAGGCGAAAGCTGGGCACGTGGGAAAGGAACAGAATTTCAGAGAATATCCTGAAAACAGAATATTTGCACTTGCTTTTTTTCTAACAATGAGGTTGGCCACAGAGACACAAGTTCGATCCCGTCTCCGCCGTTCTCTGTGTACAACTTTGGGAGTAGATTTATATCCCTTCCTAAACCTCCTCTCCCTCATCTGTGAAATGGAAATAATGACAACAAGCCTGCCATGTTGCTGCAATGTTCAAATGTATCTAAAGCACTCAAGTATCTAAAGGATGCATCTTTGGTCAGCATTTTGTGATTGAAAGAATGAATGAGTTGTCTCCATCAAGCCTCACAAAACTCCCTTCACTGTAGTGAGTAGATACTTTTAATACTATAAACATGTGTTAAGCATTGTCATGAGCTGAATTATATCTCCCCTAAATCTGTATGTGGATGTCCTAACCCCCAGAGCCTCAGAATGTGACTGTATTTGAAGATAGGGTCTTTAAAGAGGCAATTAAGTTAAAAGAAGGTCATATAGGTGGGCCCTAACACATTATGACTGATATCCTTTTAAGAAAAGGAGATTAGGACACAGACACACAGAGGGAAGACCACGTGAAGGCTCAGCAAGGAGACGACCATCTACCAGCCAAGGAGAGAAGCCTCAGAAGAAACCAATTCTAGCCTCAAGAATTGTAGAAAATAAATTTCTGTGCTTAAAGTGTCTAACCCGTGGAATTTTGTTATTAGCAGACTAATAACAAGCATCTACTATGTTATTGTCTTTAGTTTACAAATTCTAATACTGATGGGTTTTTAGGCTCAAGGGACTTCTCTATTTTCGCACAAAGGGACATAGGAATTGCAGATAGAAGACTTGGGCTATGGTCCCAGCTCTGCCACTGTTTTCAGAGCAAGTACAACATCCTAACTGAGTTTCAGTTCCCTCACCTAAGAAACTGTGAGGTTAAATGAACAATGAACAATGTCTTATAACAGAGAAAGGCTGCACACATGTCATTGTTCCCAGGATCACCCCAGGTGGAACCCGCAGTTCACTCAGACCTCCCATCTCCTGGCCTCAGTTTCTCTTCTCAGCACATCTCACAGGCACCTAAGATGCAAAGCTCACCACTGTCCAAGAGCTGCCTCAAACTGTAAGGCATCAGATAACACCTAGACTGCTGATTTCTCAGGTTACAGGAAGGAAAAAACCCAGGGGGGTTGTAAAACCAAATGAAACTTGGTCATCTATTGCTACTATTGGAAGAGTCAGTGAGAGGTTCCACCTGCTCTGGGTGGGCAGCTAGCTGTGCCCCATGGTGAGCCCTTCTACCTCCAGGAGAAGAGTACAACCTGACACCCATGGAAGCATCATCTCTGTGTGTCTGTGATCCAATCAGGTGTAATTATACAGGTGTCTATGCCCCAACAGTTCTGAAACTGTTCCACTGAGGCGCAGCTCCCAGTAGGATGTCAGAACTTCAATGCTAGTTCCACTAAAGGTCTTGCTCAAGAATGATTTCCAGGGCTAGAAAGCATCTCATTCCCAAGGTCCCTGTCCCAGAAGTCCCTTTTCTCTACTTTTCTCCACTTCAGAACCCAGCTGCAAGATGCCTGCCAGCCAAGACTTCTGTCAACTCAACCCAGAGCCCAGCAGGAAAGATGAGTCTCCTGGGACTAGGATCATTCATAGATTTCACCCACCCATGAGATGGGAAAAAAGCCAAAGGGGAACAAATCCGCATCTTATGCCTTTTCTTTGTCATCCGCATAGTCTCGCAGCATGCTGTGTGCACAATCAGTGCTCAGTAAATATTGTGAGCTGCATGTAATTTCTCATAAGTTTGGTGTTACATGTGAAACAGCTTACTGGCATTTTCAGTTTGATTGTAAATAAATTTAAACACACAAAGTAGTTTATGAGTGTAGATACTCATAATGATTCAAAATAAATTCTGACCTCATGTGTAAAAGGCATCACAGAGTCCCAGAAATTGTCATTCTGCCTCAGAGATTGGAAACGGATTATCCTGAACCAATGCAGCTGTCCCCTAACTGTACTGTCTACCACAATCCCCAGTCCATCCCTCCAACTGCTTCTGGGAGGGGCAATGCAAAATCATAAAGCTGATCACACCATTCTCTCAGCTTAATACCTTTCTTTTCCTAGGAGAAAAGCCAAGTTCCTTATAAGGCATTGCAAATCTCTACAGCATCAAGGCAGTCAACATCTCCATCCTCATGGGCTAACTTTCTGAGCTTCTAGCACATCCCCACATACCTTTCTCTGAATACACTTTGCCTATGACCTCTGTGGAGTTGTTCATGTGCTTCTTCCAGGCTGGAAGGCAGTTGCCTACGTTCCCTACCTATCCAAATCATTCTCGCCTGTTCAAGGCTCAGCTCAAACTCTACTTCCCATTTGTAGTTCTGATTGAGAGCTTGTGCCTCCTTCTTCACTTGTTCAGATGTTCCATTCATCCTTGCATCCACCATATTGTTATGGAGTGGAAAGGAAAGGTGGATGGGGAGGAGATAAAGATGAGAATGAGACTCAGATGCTTTCTAGATAAGCCAACTGGTTCCAGGCAGGGCTCGTAAGAACAATATCATGATGGAAGATTGTCTCCTTCATATTTTGACCCTGATCTGTTGACATTCCCAGAAGAATCTCAGTGGCAGAATCAAATTAACTAAAAGTGCAAAAGGTTATAAATAATCAGAATGCAAATCCAGTCATTGATAAGTGAGGATACCTATGTGTGGGCACGAAATTACTTGAACACCTTATTGAAGATATGGCATACTTTGCCTCATCCTGGCATCCTGGTACCTTAGAATTAAAATTATTTCCACACATGTTGTTTGGTGATCCTATATTCAAAGAAGAGAAGTAGAAGGATTGGGGGAGGATATTACACATGGACTCAGGAAGTCAGACATGATGTTCCTCAAAAGGGCAACCTCCACAGTAACCTAATGGCTGAGGGCTCAGGTGCCCATCACTCGGACACTGTGAGATGGATTCTGACATTTGTCCCTCTTAATCCTGATTTTCTATGTCCATGATCTTCCTATTGGTACCCTTTCTTTAAATGTATTAATGCCACATCAAATCATAATCAAGTGACAGGTCTTGGTCTGGAAACATTCTGCTACCTCCTATTCATTGAATATTTATTTAATCACTCTAAGAATTCTAGATGTCCTCAATGGAGCTGTGTTTGGTATTAGAGTTATTTGTCAATAAGTGGATGCCTCCCAACCTTGACGGAGGGCCAAGTGAAGAAAGAGTTTGCGTTCTATTGTCTCTGTTTCATTCAATTGTTAGCTCGGTGCCTGGCATAAAGCACATGGTAAATAGACTTTGAATGAGTAGACGGCATAATGGATGGACGTGTCAGTGAAGGAAGGCCTGGATGGATGAGTGGATAGATGAGCAGATGGATGAGGAAATAAATGTTACTGGAATCCTAATTCTACCCTTGCTTTAGAAAGAGAGTCAGTAAGAAAACAAACAAAAAGCTTTGATGTGCTGCCATGATGGATGGCGTAGAATTTCCCACAGTGATAAAGTGGATAGTTTAGAAAAATCCAGTTAATGCTTTTACCCCATACCACCTAAAATTACCATACACTTACAAAACACCAACTTTCTAGTTTGACCAGGGAGCCGTGTTTCTCACTGATCCAATGAATTTTTAACAGAGAGCCATACTGGAATTACCAGAGTTCAAGGCATCCACATACAAGAAAACATGGAGCACAAAGATTACACAAAGATCAACTGACTCTGTCTCTGGAAATTCAGAAGCCCTTTCAGTCTCTTTCGAAATATGAATTTGAATCTGGAAAATCAGCATCTAAATCCTGACTCTGCTATTGACTAGCTGTGCAGCTCTGGCCAGTGTTACCTCTGTGACAACAGTTTCCCCAACTGTCAAGTGAGGGTCATAATTTCTGTCCTGTAGAGCTGGTGGAGTTAGTTGTTGAAGAGTGACATCCCTAAAAGCCCACTGCATGTGATAAAGTATTAAAGGAATGACCTTGTATAGGAGATGCATGTAGTTTACCCATCATGTCTGCCTCCTTTGGGAAAATGCCACTGTCTCCTCTGACTGCATGGTGCAAATACTCCCAGGACAGCTCTGGCTTCTCACAGATTCAGCCTTGCTGCACATCTGTGGCAGACCCAGAAAAGAACACACAGCCCATCTGGGTGCATCAGTGCCCTTCCCCAGCTTATTTAAACTGGGACCAGAGAGAGACAGATGCAGTCCCTGTCTGACAATAACATTGAGATCTGTTGGGCCTAGGGGGAGCAGTAAGCAAAATGAAGAAGGACAATTTGAGCAGCTGGAGCCTGTTCAACAAGGGAGGCCAAGAGGAGGAGAAGAAAGCACAGTCTAGCCTGCAGTGTCTGGATGGCTCATTCCAGACATCCCTGAGACCAGCTACACTGCTCTTCACCTAGATGGAAGAGGAAACATGTGTTCCCTGTCCACGTTCCAGTGAATCAAGCCATGTTGTTTCCACCCCTGAAACAAAACATCCTTCCCAGGAAAACAGGATCATTGACAATTAATCACTTATCACTTCATTTAAGCTACATGAAGACATGGACATTTGCAAATTATTTCACTCTCTATTCCCTGTGCCTGCACGTAGCAGGCACACAATAAATAATTGTTCAATAAATCATGATAGTATTATGATTGTAATAACTATTGGAATATAAAAAGCTCTAATTATCAGTAAGCAAATTTAGACAGCTTTTAGAGAACAGTGATACCCTTCTCAAAGTCTTCCTCTGTCCACACAAAGCGCCTGCATTTTCATATTTTGATGTATTGTCAATGAAAAGCAACTAATTCAAAACAGCATTAGCAGCAATGTGGCTGTGGTCCATAATTTTAAACTCAATCTCTCCATAACTGAAGTCATATTTTCACTGGCTACCATGGTGATCAGAACAAGTAGATTAGAAGGCTCAGGTTTGAAGCCCAGCTTTTCACTTGAAAAACTAGTTAAACTCTCCCCACATCTGTAAAATGGGTTTGATATCTGTATCAGGGTTTTTGCAAGGATTTGATTAGATCACAAATACTAAAAGGTAGGCAAGACATAAACTCTCTATTTTACGTATGTTACGTATGTACACATTCATATATATGTGTGTATATATTATATATGTAACATAAACGCACACATAAATATACACACATATATAAACTTATATATATAAGTTTATATATAATATATAAATATATATTATATATAGTATATATAAGCTACTATAAACTTATTATATAAGTTTATATATAAACTTTATATATTAAACACACATATAAAAACACATATAAGTTTATATATATATATATATATAAACTCTGTAGTATGTTATCTTAAGTACCTACAAGCTGAAATTTCTTCAAATTGTGTTCTCAAAGATATTTAGATTCTATCATGCACGCCACCTCCTATCACTGCAAATCAAAAGGGAACTTTGGAAAACTTTCCAAAGCCACCTGAAACAGGTTTCTTTACTGTGAGTTCCTTCCCCAAAAGAAACACTGTCAACTTGTGTCCTCCCTGTGGCCCCTTGTGTGGCCCCCAGCAGAGTGTCATGCTGAAGGGCCGTGCTGTCCCCAGAAGCAGTGCACTGGCCGTGGCTCACCACATTCAGGCCTGGCAGTGGCCCCAGTGGGGTAAACCACCAGTATCCCCAGGCTCCTTTGCTCAAGTGCTGGGAAAATCCCCTGTGTGGTTGCCAGGGATCTGATGCCTTTGAAGAGCTGGTGGTTATCTTTATGGCTCCTTCTGGGCAGAGCCTAAGAATAAGAAAGGTCACGACCTACTCGTCCAGTCTCCCTGAGAAGAGAAAAAAAGGAAATGGCCAAGAATTACAGAAAGAGATTTTAGGTTGATAAATGAAGCCACTTCCCAGGCACGCTAAGCAGATTGACAGCTTTTTGGACAGAGTTGTCCAATGGGCTCAAGCCATCCTCCCCCTCAGGGTTATAGGCCCTAATCTTGTTCTGACAAACCATGGCCTGCTTGGGATCAATTATGTGTGACACAGTTGAGGTGTCTGGCCCTCTACAGCCTTCAGTCAAGCTCGTGTTTGCGGCTGCATGCCAGGCACAAGTGTTTATATTTCCCACAGTGGGTTCTCCTAAGACATGGGCATCTGAAAATAATTTCACATTTGAAATAAATGCATATTAATATGTTTATAATCACATATATGTTTATTGTATGCATATTTATTAATGTCTCTATAGAATATTTTATATTATATTAAATCTGATTGGCATCAGATAGTAAATTGGCTTACAAACTAAATGAGTACATCTTGAACCACTGGATAGGTATATTTTGATATGCATAGTTTCTTCTTCTTCTTTTTTTTTTTTTTTGAGAAGGAGTCTTGCACGGCCGCCCAACCTGGAGTGCAGTGGCATGACGTCGGCTCACTGCAACTTCAGCCTCCCGGGTTCACGCGATTCTCCTGCCTCAGCCTCCCAAGTAGCTAGGATTACAGGTATGTGTCACCATGCCCAGCCAATTTTTGTATTCTTACTAGAGACTGGGTTTCACCATGTTGGCCAGGCTGCTCTCGAACTCTTGACCTCGTGATCCACCGACCTTGGCCTCTCAAAGTGCTGAGATTACAGGCATGAGCCACCACACCCAGCCCCAAATGTATAGTTTCTAGTATGCTTATAAAGCCATAAATAGTTTTCTTATATATATTCGAAAATATATGTATATATTATATGCTGTGCATATAAACACCCATATCTCCATACATAAATACAGACCTTACGTTTAATTAGAATCTAAAAAATTACATCTGGTTGAAACTTTGAACTCTTGATCTAATCTGTATATTTATTTAAAGAATGACAGAATTGACTATTGTAATGTGATTTTAAAATTCTTTTAAGAAACAATGAAACTCCGTGGTAACTATAATTGAGATGAAATGAATGAAATAGCTACTACCTCTTTATACTGACTTTTTATAAGTTGTGGGAACCAAATGTCTTATGAACTTATAATATTTATTGTTCACTCAATAATTATTAATTGTTATTGTTAATAATAATATGATGATAATGATACGAGAAGCTACTATGCAACATTTACTATATGCCGTACAATGCTAGATACATTATAGGCATCATATCTTTAAACCTCGCCAGCATCATAACCATTTATATATGAGAAATCCCAGTTTAAAGGTTATGAAATAGCTTCAGAGAAGTTCAGAGAAGCACACATCTACTCCAATATGCAACCAAGAGTTGAACCAAGCTCTGTTGAACACCAGAGACCTTGTTCTTCCTTCTATGCTGCACCACCCACCACCCCACCCCATTATAAACTGATTGAGCGAAAGACTGGCCACTATTCCCTGCACCTGTGAACATCTAGTCTAGTCCCTGTGGTCATTTTTCAGACGAAGGAAACAGTAATAAGTGAGGCAGAAATGCTACTATTCCTGGCTGAATTAGACTTGATTTGTTAAGAACTCAAGACAAATGTAGACACTGCTCAAAAAATGCTGACTTGGGTCATTTAATGAGTAATCCCATATTTCTAGGAAGGCATAAGAATGAGTTAGAAAGAAAATAAAAAGCAGTAACTGAAAATTCTTATAGTACGAATATGTTTTTGTTTAGGAAGATGCTCTTTAACTTAAATGACAAAAAACAGAATACGTTTTCCAAGTGGTCATATTTTATTGTGAGACAGAGCTCTATTTTCAAATATCTGCTTTTAACTCTCACCAAAATAAGAAAAGCAAACCTTCTATATCACTAATGGTGGATACATCTGGGTATAAAATGCAGTTTTCTAAATTTTGCTTCCCCAGGCAACTTCAACTTAAAAGCTTCATCTTCTGTGCAGAAGATCACTGGGAAGTGGGGGGTTAGAGTCTGAAACTAGTCACTATCCATCCAGGGATCCCTGAGCCACCAGCCTCCAGATAGTTTCACCATGTCAGGTTCCTTCCTTCAACCCTTCAGGACGTACTTTCTAGAGACAAACTGCCTACTGTGTGCCAAACATGAAAAGTGATAAAGGTGACTGGATGGGTGGCTACAAGGAGCTCACATGTGTCTGTCTGGAGGGAGAAACAGACACATAAACACGTGGTCACTAATACAGTGTGGGTGGGGCTGGAAGAGTGCTGCCTGCAGAGGGAAGTGTGGGTTTCCAAGAGGCAGCCACCCACTCAAATTAGGGATACAATATCCACAGGAAGCATTGAGTCCACCTTGAGTGAAACCTATTTGCCAAGAGAAAACAGGGTGAGTCCAAGCAAATGGATGAGACCACTCTCCATAACGTCTCACAAGGCAATGATTAGGCCTGAAGGAGCCCAACCTCCCAGGGTGGCAGACAGAAAGCAAGATACCCATCTATTCTGTACAATCCATCCCAAGACCAGCTTCTCTGAGAAGCCTTTTTCATTTCCTGGAGTGGATGTGACCTCGCTTGCGTGCAACTTCATGAGGCTTTCCTTGTACATCTCTCCTGTGACACACGGCATCGACTCCAGCTTTCTTGTGGCACTTCCTTTGCTCACAGAATTTCCAGCCAGAGATAGGACCAGAAAATGCAACTTATTTCAATGATTCAGTAAATCTTTCCTATACGCATACTCTGAGCCACGTACTGTGCTAAGAGTTGGAAATTAAAGTGCTCAGAGTCTAGTGGAGAGAACACACTCACTAATCTATATCAATTGGTATCTGCTCTATGGCAGTGGGATCCCCGTGGCATATTGGCATAGCAGGGGCACTGGGACACCAAGATAAGCTTTCACACAATAGAAGGTGATGAATTTGGGTCTGGAAGGCCCCACAAGAGTTTCTGGGCAAATTAGTTTAGTTTAAGTTTTCCAGCAGGTAAGTAAGTATTAGCTACTTCAAACATACCGGGATCACAGGCTAGGCATAGATTTTTCACAGTATGGGTAGAGTCAGCTCATGGCCACACTGCAACCCCAGGGAGTAGGGGAATGGAGGCTCAGTAGGGTGGCCAGGTGCCTTGCTGGTTGCCAACACCATGGTCACTTGGCTACTGGCCTCTACAGGCTGGCCAGGCACTACCACCAAACCTCCTTCTAGCCACATTCCCTCTTTCTCCCATCTTCATCTGACTCCCTTACTCAGGGACACCCCCAAGAATCTATAAAATAAAAATAGATTATCCTGAAAACACTGTCTAAAAAAGTTGTGGCATTGTGGAAAACAGAGAAGGGCAGAGCCCCGGACTCAGCGTTCAGGAGCACCAGTGCTCATCCCAGCGTCCCAGATCCTCTGGGAAGCGAACATGAAAAAAAAAAGAAAGAAAGAAAAGAAAAGAAAAGAAAAGAAAAGAAAAGAAAAGAAAAGAAAAGAAAAGAAAAGAAAAGAAAAGAAAAGAAAAGAAAAGAAAAGAAAGAAACAAAAGCATGCAGTTGATTTTGATCTAGACCCTACCATTAGGAAGACACCTCCTGAACCCCTTAATAATCCTTGGTAGCACATGATCTATTACCTCCTTTTCCGACGATTGCAGATATTCAAGAAGGGATTTTTTTCTACCAGTAAAAAATAAATAAAATACCCACACAGATAGCAATAAGCTCTCAGCTTTGATCTTTTCCTGCACCTCTACGTGTTTCCTGTCATTTGCTTTTTGCATTTAGCTACATTTTACAGATGGGGAACCCGAGGCCCAGATCACAGAGACTCTTGCTCAAGGCCACAGAGGAAGTCAATGATGGGGCCTGCAGTAAGGGCCACACTTCCACCATGCCTGGCCCTTCCCCACTCTCTTGGTCTCAACGCCCACTGCAGGAGGGATTTTCCCTCTGATCTGATCTCAGGTCCTGCGGGCTCTGGGGTCTGGGAAGCTCCTATGCAAATACCGACTGCCTTTTCTCCTGCACTGCCCCTTCTCTTTTCCAGGTCTGGCTCAGTCCAGGGATGCCTCCGATAAGCCAGCTTGGAGGCTTCAGGGGGGTGTCCGCACTTGGGTGTGTGCGGCACGTGCACATGACGGGTCTGTCTCACGGTTGTTTGCCTGCCTGTGTGGCCATGTTTTTGGGCACAGAGGTTGGAATATTTCTGCCCTTTGTAACAGATGAGTGTGTGTGTGTGTGTAGATGTCTCCGTGGGGTGTGTGTGTGTACATCTGTCTGTGGGGTATGGATGTATGTAGACGTCCCTGCGGCGGGCGTGTGTGTGTGATGTTCCCATGGTGTGTGTGTGTGTGTGCGCAGTATGTGCAGGTGTCTCTGTGGTATGTAGTTCTGTGGTATGTGTGTGGTGTGGTTTGTGTGTGTGCAGGATATCTCTGTGGGGTACTTGTATGTGTCTCTGTAGTGTGTGTAGAGATGGAGAAATAGATAGAGCTATGCAGATGTCTGAGATCTATGTATATGCCGACATTCCTGTGTGTGTGTCATGGTGTGTGTGTCTAGCTCTAGGGTATTTGTGTCATTATGTGTGTGTGTGTGCATATCTCTATGGTGCTGTGGCATGGTGTCTCTGTGTAGATGTCCCTCTGTGTATGTGTGGTGTGTATATCTATATCTGTGTTTATTTAGATTTATATAGAGATATGTATAGATACAGAGGTGTCTCTGGAATATGTGTGTATCTCTAAGGTGTATATGTGTGTCTCTGTCATGTGTGAGGTGTGTGTCTCTATGGTCTGCATGGTGTGTGTGTGTTTCTATGGTGTGTGAGGTGTGTGTGGTGTGTGTGTGTCTCTATGATGTGTGAGCTGTGTGTCTTTGTGGTGTGTAAGGTGTGTGTGCTGTGTGTGTGTCTCTATGGTGTGTGAGGTGTATGTGTCTCTGTGGTGTGTGAGGTGTGTGTGTCTTTGTGGTGTGTGAGGTGTGTGTGCTGTGTGTGTGTCTCTATGGTGTGTGAAGTGTATGTGTCTCTGTGGTGTGTGAGGTGTGTGTGTCTTTGTGGTGTGTGAGGTGTGTGGTGTGTGTGTGTGTCTCTATGGTGTGTGTGGTGTGTGTTTTCCTCTTTGGTGTATGAGGTGTGTTTGTATCTGTTGTGTGTGAGGTACGTGTGTCTCTGGAGTGTGTGGTGTGTGTGTGTGTGGTGTGTGTCTGTATGGTGTGTGTATCTCTATGCTGTGTGTGTAATGCGTGTGTGTCTTTATGTGGTGTGAAATGTGTGTGTGTCTCTATGGTGTGTGTGTCTCAGTGGTGTGTGTATCTCTATACTGTGTGTGTGTCTCTATAGTGTGTGAGGTGTGTGTGTGTCTGTATGGTGTGTGTGATTCTCTATGCTGTGTGTGTAATGCGTGTGTGTCTTTATGTGGTGTGAAGTGTGTGTGTGTCTCTATGGTGTGTG
This sequence comes from Theropithecus gelada, assembly GCF_003255815.1. Lineage (NCBI taxonomy): Eukaryota > Metazoa > Chordata > Mammalia > Primates > Cercopithecidae > Theropithecus > Theropithecus gelada. The sequence goes on along the minus strand of NC_037681.1, from coordinate 36,717,640 downwards.
TGTGTCTCTGTGGTGTGTGTGTATATCTCTATACTGTGTGTGTGTCTCCATAGTGTGTGAGGTATGTGTGTGTCTGTATGGTGTGTGTGTATCTCTATGTTGTGTGTGTGTGTGTGTGTGTGTGGCATGTGCTCCGCTAGGATGACTGCTGAGCTGGCTTCTCCAGAGCGTGGGGACACAGCTGACACAGCAGGAGGCTGAGAGAGAAGCCTGGGGAGGCGGCCACACCAGCCGTTCTTGCTTACTCAGGCTGAGCCACAGAGCAGCTGCTCATGTGTTTTCCAGGGAGGAGAGGGCTCCCAGCCCTCGCTTCCCGGAACCCAGAGAGGGGCAAGGCCACTCACAGTCAGGGGGTCCTGTTGTCCGTCTGAGGGGTCCACGTCCGACAGGCAGGGGCTGGTCCAGGAGGCCTAAAGACGTGCCCTGGAAGGCAGAGGAGTGCAAAGGGCCTGGGAGGCAGAGGAAGGGAGGTGGCATTCTGGGCAGAACTGGAGCTGGGAGGCACCCGAGGCAGAGGCACCTGGGAGGCACGGGGCGGTGAGTGTGTGTGTGTGTGTGTGTGTGTGTGTGTATGCATGTGTGCTGTGTGTGCCTGTGTGCTGTGTGTGTGCCTATGTGTGTACACCCAGACACATTTACCTACAGGCTCCACATAATTTCAATTCTTTCTCCTCCCACTTCTAGTTCACCAAGCAGCGTAGCGCTTCACTTCTGGCAGGGCAGGTCACTCAGCTTCTTTCCTGCTTCTGCCCCCAGCCCTCCCCAAGAAGATGACACCCTGTTACTGTGCAGGCTGCTAGGGACTCCATCGTGCTATTGTCAGGACCCCAAGGCTTGGAGACTGTCAGAGGCCACACAATTTCCAGGCAGGCAGGCCTTTTTTCCAGGTCACTTAAAACGCTTTTATCGGTAGGTTTGCCTTGAACAAAATCCTGTTCAAATGGTACAAACCTGACGATAAACTCAACCTTTCAGATTACAGTTTAAACTCCACTGCCGCACCAGGGAGAAGAAAAAGCAGAATTCCTGTGCGTTTCAGAAAACCTCTCGGAATAATCCCTTGAGCCTCCCTACAGGGCTCCAGTCCCCTAATGGATGCTTTGATGACAGCAGATAAAGGCCAAAGGTACTTTTATTCTCTCAGAAATTGCTCCAAATAAACAACCTTGATGATTAAAGCAATAGAAATCCTCGGAAGATTGATGGCTTGGAAAATGCTGCTGAGTGAATGAATAACTTCCCCCTTTATTTCCAAGAGCTAATATTTGTCCACATTTGCTGCCTTTTAGGAAAAAAAAAAAAAGTGCAACCTTTTTTTGTGCTGAGTTTGGTCAGGGACAAATAGGCACCATCCAGTTATGACTTGAACTTTAAACCAAGCTCCATTTGTGACCCACTGAGGCTGCTTGTCAGTGGCCTCCCACTTGTCAGGCACAGGTATGAAACCTGCACACGGAAACACCATATCTGGGTGCAGACGTTTAAGGTGAGGTCAGGCACCGAAACTCCTTTAGAAGGCTCTAAAATGCTCCATGTGCTCTTCTGCTTCCCCCATATCCCCAGGCACAAGTCTGGAAGCATTTCTCAATGCGCCTCCTGTGTCTAAACAAAACCTGCCATCGAATGCCAAGAAGTAGCCTTCAGCCAACGATGGCAGCTGCTCTGTCCTGGCTGACCCAGGGGCTGGGGCTCCCCAATCACGCTGCTGAGGGCTCCACTGGAGGATGAATTGCCGCCTTCAAGGGCTGTCCCTGGAGAGCAGGTGATGGGATAGGCTCAGCACCAGGAGTCAGGGACTCTGGGAAGAATCTGGCTCAATAGAGCCCTGCAGGGGCTTGATGAGAGTGGCACATTGCCAAATTACCAAAGCCCAGAGGCCGAATCCCTGGCATACACATGTACACTCAAGTTCCCCTGCTTCTCCACACCGGAGGGATACGTGTCCACTTTCCCGAGCCAGCTGCACAGCTTCCTGAACAGCGTCCTCTGGCTGAGGAGCTTGACTCCCAGATCTCAGGATTTCTCCCCACCCTTTCCCTGAGTGACGTCAACCTAGTTCCTGTCACCTTTCCTTCCATCCCATTTCAGTCACCCATTCCCGTGACTTCAACTTGGAACTCGCATTCCCTGGAGTTGCCCCAGATCTGAAACCCTGAGTGCAGACCTGTCTGTCTGATCACAGCTCTCAAACCCATCCAGCTTTTTCTCAGTTCATCCTGCTAGCTCAGTGTTCTGCTAATTTGACTTCATAGACACCACTTATCTCAGCCCCTCTGCTTTCTCCTTGTCCATCAGCTTGTCAGGAGGTCAGCTGTTCTGTTCTTTAAACTTATCTGGAAACATTAAAACCCTGGATCCAGCCAGCCAGCCATCTTCTCTGCACCCACATCCAGAGTGTGGTGCATTCCTGCAGAAAATCACAGGGACACAGGTCGCCATTGTTACAAACTGATAGTCTCTCGCCATCTGGGTCTGTGACGTTGCCTGAAATCCTTCCATGCCTCCCGCACCTGGCCCATGCCCATCCTCCTCAGTCCATATCAAATGACCCTCTCTCTCTTTCAGACCTCCCACCTCAAGAGCTGGCCCTGACTAAGAGCAAGTGTCAGTCATGGTTTCACATACAAATTAGAAACCACCAGAAAGACAGGAATGTAAACTAGTACAACCAGTATGGAAAACAGTGTGGAGATTCCTTAAAGAATTGAAAGTAGAATGACCATTTGATCCAGCAATCCCGCCACCAGGTATCCACCCAGAGGAAAAGAAGTCATTATACAAAAGAGATACTTACATATGCATGTTTATGGCAGCACAATTCACAATTGCAAAAATGTGGGACCAACCCAAATGCCCATCAATCAATGAGTGGATAAAGAAATCATAGTATATATATACATAGTGGAATACTACTCAGCCATAAAAAGGAATGAATTGATGGCATTCACAGAAACCTACATGGGATTGGAGATTATTATTCTAAACGAAGTAACTCAGCAATGGAAAATCAAACATCGTATGTTCTCACTCATAAGTAGTAGCTAAACTGTGAGGATGCAAAGGCATAAGAATGATACAATGGACTTTGGTGACTCAGGGGAAAAGGTGGGAGAAGGATGAAGGATAAAAGGCTACAAATTGGGTGCAGTGTATACAGCTGGGGTGATTGATGGGTACACTAAAATCTCACGAATCACTGCTAAAGAACTTACTCATGTAATCAAATATTGTCTGTTCCCCCAAAAACCTATGGAAAGAAGGAAGGAAGGAAGGAAGGAAGGAGGGAGGGAAGGAAGGAAGGAAGGAAGTAGGTAGGTAAGGAGGGAAGGAAGGAAGGAAGGAAGGAAGGAAGGAAGGAAGGAAGGAAGGAAGGAAGGAAGGAAGGAAGGAAGGAAGGATGGATGGATGGATTCCTAGAAAGAAAATCCAACAACATCTTGCTGAATCCTCCGCAAACTTACCTACATCCCTGGTCTTTCCAGTCTTCCTCAAGTTTTACTAGAAGAGTCAGGAGTTCTCCTGTCTAAGGCCAGACCTTCTAGCCTTATTGTTTCCTTGAAATTACTTTCAAGAACTTCTCTGTTGCTAAGCCATCGGAGGTGTTTCTGCGGTCTTCTTCTTCCTTGAATTCTGCAGTGTTCAAAACTACTGACCCTCTCCCTGCTCGGGGTTTCTATATTCCCCACGCTCTTCAGTTCTTCCTGCTACCTATGCAAGGAGCCCTCCTCAGGCTTCTCCGTCCTTGCCCTCATCAAGGTGGCTGTCTTTTTAGTATACACTTTCTGAGTATTTTCATCTGCTTTGGGGCTCACAGAATGGGTTTGTGCTGAGGACCCCAAATAGGTGTTTCTAACTCGAGTTTCTCCTGATGCCCAGACGGATGCATTTCTGTTCTGCCCAGCATCTCCACATGGAAGCCCTGCAAGCATCTCACATCTTGTATGGTCAAAATTGAACTTTATCTTCTTCCCACCCTAAACCTGGCCCTTCTCCTGAGTTCCTTCTCTCCATGGTTGAGTCAATTCCATCCTCTTCCCGATTCCTAAAGCCAGAAACCTGGGCATGGTTTTTGATCTCTTTCTTTTCCACACTCCTCAGACTAAGCTGACACCTGTTTCTGGCATGTGTGCCCATCTCCTCTTCTATTCTCTACAGTCCTCAAGGGCAAGGACATATCTGAGTTATCTCAGCAGTTTAGCACCCAGCTTCTTGCCAGGGACTAACAAAGCTCTCAATAAATGTTGAGTGAATGAGAGAACCAGGATATTGTCACCCTCCTGATACAGATGACTGAGGCTCAGAAAAGTGAAATAGGTTGACCAAAGTCATACAGTTATCGGAGGAGCCAAGTTTTGTCTAAATCCAAAACTAAACGCTTCTTTTGTACTGTGTCAGGTTTAGGGATGTGGCATTTTCATGTGCCAACAATTCTGCCCAAATTTATGGAAAGGTAAAAGCTAAGCATATAAGAAATTAGTATTTGAACTTGGAAACAAACTTTCACTTTAATCTCTGAAGCTTTAGGATTCCATTCTGTCTCTGCCATGATTTCTGCCAGATACAGCCCAAGACCCTCCATAGCAGTGTGAAAGCTGCCTTAATTACTTCTGCCTGCCACTGGCTCCAGCTCCTCAGCTAACCTCTCCTTCATCCTTCTCTCTAGATAGTGGCTACATACCACCTGGTAGTTGTGACCATAGCCCCATATTATCAAATGTGCTCTATCTCTAAGGGAGAGCAGTAGAGCCTAGAGCTGCCACACACACATGCACGTGCACATACACACACACACACGCACGCGCACACACACACACACACACACTGGGCTGTTCTGGGTAGAGTCAAGGCTGCTGTGCCCAAGCTTCACTATATTGTACAGAAATTGGCTGGGGCCCTAGAGAGGCCAAACTGTTCTTGAGCAACCCTTATGTGCCAGGTCTTGTAGAATAGGAAGAAATGTCCAGCAGACTGGACACATGGCTCAGGGGCAAGTCTAAGTGCAGGGGGAACAGAATTCATTGGCTTGTAACTAGCAACTGCAAGCAGGAGCTCAACCAGGGACAGCAGGAAGAGTAAGAAGAAGAAAGGACCAGAGAGAGACTCCCAGGGAATACCAGTCTTGGGAGAAAGAAGACAGAGGCCTATGGAGATTGGGAGAATCGTCAGAGGATGAGAGCACTAAGATGATAGATATCATGAAATCTAAAAGATGGGAATGGTCAGTGGTGTCAAATTCACCTGGAAGTCCCTGAAATAATGATAGCAACAATTATAATAATGAGGAGGAGGAGGAGGAGGAGGGAAAAGGGAATCATTTGCAGAATTGTTATTCTGTGATAGGTCTGTGTACTCAGCAGTTCCATACATTTATTCACTGATTCTTAAAACAACCTAACAGGCACTAAGAGCTAAGCATTAATATCCCTATCTTACTGAAGAAGGACTGAAAAATATCCATGAATTTGGGCAGCAGTAAGGAAACCTTAGCAAATCGAATCTTATTAAAGGAATGTGACTGGGAGACAGATTGAAATGGGTTGAGCAGCAAATGGGAGGTAAGAGAGGAGACAGACAATAACACTCAAGAAGTCTGGGTGACAAGGAAAGAAGTGAGATCACAGCATGACTAGAAGGAAATAAAGTGTGGGAAGAGATTGTGCTTTAGCGTAGAAGGGGCTTCAACAGATTTCTGGTCTGAGAAGAAAGCAACAGAAAGGGAATTTAAGATACAGGAAGGAGTCGTTGTGGTGAGAAATTAATGCACCTGATACAGTGAAGAAACTCAGGTCAAAGATGTGAGAAGAGATGTCCTCAAGCAGAAGGAAAGGGGCCTCATTCCCAGAGACTAGAGAAAAGGGATGGAGAGGGGTGGATGTATTAAGTTAACTCAGGGCTGATAGATGGAAAGTCCAGCGAGATCTTGGAATTTTCTTTTTCTCTTTTTTTAGACGGAGTTTTGCTCTTGTTGCCCAGGCTGGAGTGCAGTGGCTCACTGCAAGCTCCGCCTCCTGGGTTCAAGCGATTCTCCTGCCTCAGCCTCCCGAGTAACTGGGATTACAGGCGCCCGCCACCATGTCTGGCTAATTTTTTGTATGTTTAGTAGAGACAGGATTTTGCCATGTTGGCCAGGATGGTCTCAAACTCCTGACCTCATGTGATTCACCCACCTCGGCCTCCCAAAATGCTGGGATTACAGGCATGAGTCACCACACCCGACCTCTTTTTTTTTTTTTTTTTTTAATTCAGAGTGTCACTCTGCTACCCAGGCACAGTGGTGTGGTCATAACTCACTGCAGCTTCAATCTCCTGGGCTCAAGTGATTCTTCTGCCTCAGCCTCCTGAGTAGCTGGAACTACAGACGAATACCACCATGCCCGACTGAGTTTTTAATTTTTTGTAGAGATAGAGTCTTGTTATGTTGTCCAGGCTGGTCTGAAACTCCTGACCTCAAGTGCTGCTGCTGCCTCAGACTCTTAAAGTGCTGAGATTACAGGTGTTACCACCATGGTAGGACACAATGTTTTTAATGAAGAAAGAATGGGAATTTTGCTTGAGAGTGAAGAGCTGGAGGAAGATAAAGACCTTGAAGAGAGAAACAAATGATGCGCTTCTTGAGGGGTGAAAGAGAGAGGAAGCAGTCCCAAAAATGAAAAGTCCCACTGATCACAGAGCACGCGAATGTGTAGTGGCTGTAGGCACATTCTGTTTTATTCCTTCAGCTGCCCAGATGCTGGTGTAGAGAGGCAAGTTAATGTCCTGATCTCCAGATGAAATACATCTAAGTGCCTTCAGTGGAAGGAACCAGATGTGTGGTGAAGATGAAATGAGAAGGCCTAAGTTGAATGCCAGCACAGCATTCGACACATCTCCTATGCTCCGTGAATACCAACCTCCTCCCTCTGCAGAGTTTTCTCAGCAATAAAATGAGGAAACTCTATAGAGAGTGCCAGCTCTGACAATTTGGATTTACGTGGGCATCTCAGAGAAGTCTAAATTCAGTGTTTCTCAATGTGTGGCCATATGGCCTCCCTCCAGCTAGAGAGTTTCTAGAAATTCAGATTTGGGGGCTGCTGCCTACAAAGTCAGAATCTTTGAGGGGAGGGCCCGGGTCTCTACATTTTAATAAACACCACCAGGGAGTCCTCCACCGAGTCAAGTTTGAGAGTTACTACTTCCATGGTGAGGTACCCCGGCCCCAACTGACTTATGCAGAAACATTATTTGCCTGTTGACTCCAGTATTCATTGTGAAATGATGACAAGAAACACCAAGACCAGGTATGGCGATTTTGATGTGCAATGATGGAATTCTGGGTAAGTAAGAATCCCAGGATGGAATTTAATATTAGCTCTTTTCCTGGGACTTTCCTGGTAAAATGTTGGGGCGGGTGGCTTGTTTATGGCCCACTGAGTCCTGGATTTACCCCTTTTCTTGGATGTGGGCATTTGTGAAAATGCCCTTTAGTCCAACTTCACTCTTGTCTGTTCTGGGGTTTTGTGTGTAAACAGCATGTCGTATTCATGTTTCTCTCCTTCCCCTTGCCTGGCCACTAGGAAAGGATCCTTAGGAAAAGATCAACACGTGTTTCCTTATGATTCTCCTTCATTCTACTTGCGTATCTCTTTAAAGCTCACAGAGTACCTCAACACCCGTTATTCTCATACCCTACCATTCTGCAACATGTATAAAGATGGTCATTTCCCTTCAGAATTAAGTTAACAAAAGTCCGAAGTGATTAGGCAGTGTGCACATTGTCAAAAGATAAGATAGTAGCAGAGCTGGAGGTCACACTATGGTTTTCTGTCTCCAAGTCTTGCGTTCTGCTCAGACAAATAATGAGTTAATTAATTAATTAATTAAAAGCAGATCAAGACCTTCTGTCACCAGACTCTGTAGCCTACATTCTCTGAAGCCTCCCTGGCCCTCACCTCCCCAGCTCCAGTCTCTTTCCCAGTCCCTCTTTAGGTTGGGTGTCAGCCTCTGGCCTGGAAGGAGGCCAATAGAGCTGTGCCCTGGCCTGGAAGGGCTTTCAGAGGAGCATCTCGGCACACAGGGGTCATGTCACCCTGGCATGGGCAACCACGATCCTTCCGGGCTCTCACTCCCCGACTCTTTACTCCGCTGGAACATGACACCTGATATTGCTATTGAGGCTGCAGTAGAGACCAACAAGAACACTGTGGGGAAGAAAAGGTCATGGCAGAAGCCCATGAACGGGGCTGAAGGAACCCCCACGGAGGCATTTGTCCTGGTGCTGAAGTGCTTTGTCACTTCGGCGGTCGGTTAAAAGGTGTTGGACTATGTAAATGGTTGCTAACTTCATGACTAAAGTTTCAAACCTAATTTTTTGAAACTTTAGAAAATATATTTGAAAAGCTCTTTAAATGGAAACTTTTTCCCTGCCAAGTTCCACCATAGCACACATTTTTACAGCCCTTATAATTCCTTGAAAAAACTCAATGTATAATAGAAGTGCTGACAGTTGCTGGGCCATAGCAGCTCGCCTAACAGCTCAGCTGTATTTATTTTTCATTACACTTGACTCTAATTGGTGCCAGTTTAACTGTGGCTCATACTAGCAAGAACCTTTTAACTCAAACATCAGCCCAGGGAAATTGGCTTTTTTCCCCGTATCTTGGCTCTTAATATTAGCAACTGCCCATATTTCTTCCTCATCAAACTATCTTTATGTTTCTTGAGAAGCAGTCAGAGTCATTCTTTAAAAAGCAAAGGATTCAGAATAAAATACGTATCTACATTCTAATCCAGGCTTTTTCATCCATCAAGTGACCTTTAGAAAGTGGTTTGACCTTTGTGAACCTCAGTTCCTTCATCTATAAATAGAAACCATAAGTTCTGTCTTGTACAGTGTGGTGAGGTTTAGATATAAACCCAGCCAAGTGCCTGGAGCATAATAGGAGTTTGATACTTGATATTATTTTATTCATATTCCATTCATATTCTATTCATATTATTTTATTCATATTCTAAAGTATGAGTATTACAATTCAGGATGATAATATTTCACATAGCAAAGAACGAACTGTCTGATTGGTTCGTGTGGTGTTCTCTGCTACTGTGATGACTTGCAAAGCCACTAACACCTGGAGAGCCACTTTGACAATCCCACACAGACCATTCAAAAGCTAGCATTCCAAGGCAAGACATGGGCCTGAGGTTCAAGGTTGCCTGGGTCTTCCCAGCTGCTCTGAGATGCTCTTAGGTGTGGGAATTCTTCAGATGACTCTCAAGTGGCCTCCTTACAGATGTTGACAGGTCCAATCAAACTCTCTTCTCCTGGGCTCAGAGATGAAAGGAAATGACAGAGGTGTCCAAGAAATTAAAAAGGTGCCCCAGATAATCCCAAGGAAGTTCCCTTGGAACAGAGCGACACACAGACCAAGTTCTGGAGTTCTCGGCGGTATATATCCTCAAAAGAGGCAATGTTCACACAAAGACTGTCTGCTCATTTAAATAAAACTTTTGAATTGAGGTCAGAGGCCCTTTAGCTGTAGGAAAGGGCCCCCTAAGGAAATCCAAAGTGGACTTACTCTGTCCACCTACCTGGGTTTACTTTATAAAAGGCAGGGGGAAGAAGAGCTTTCTCATTTAGTGGCTGCTATGCACAAACGACTTCACTTAGGTTACCTTGACTGAGCCTCACATCAACCACTGCAAATCCAGTATGATTATTTTGCTGCTGAGGATGTGAGACTTGGAGAGGTAGAGTGGCTTATGAAAGCCACACTGGAACAGAAAGGGCCTGCATTTGAACCTCGGTCTCCAAGAATGAAAGCTCTTGACCACACTCCCAGATGTGAAGGAATCGAAGGAATTCAAGAAGTCATGATAAATTTTATTCCACAAAAACATAATAGCCAAAATAGAAATTTTAAAATAAAAAACAGAATCACACAGAATTCTACCACCTTATCGAACCACTTTTTATTTTCTATGCTTCCTTCATCTTGGGCAGAGGCAGAACTGTAATTACACAGGTGAGGATGATTTCGGGAAAGATGTATTAAGCACCTACTGTATGCGGTAACTCCTGGATCTAGATGGTATATGCCAGTGTTGGATGACATGTTCTTTATCATCTACTGGTTGGGACGACATAAGTAGCCATCAGGGTCCCTAAACAAGGCAGAACACTATCTACTGATCATGAAGCACATACCTGAACAGAGAGTGTTAAAAAGAAGAATACCACTGTGGGCTATCATCATGATCTTAGAGGTTTTAAGGAGCCTGACTGCTGTCGTATGTAACTGGCAGCATCAGTTGAGCCCAAGAGTCCCTAAATTTTGGTACAGAAAGGAAGAGACACACAGAAGTGATGAAGTGCCTCTTCCAAGCTCAACACAGTGAGTGGACTTTTGCTTTTATTATGCCACTCACATTTTTCTGCTCATCAATATAATGTATATTCATTATAAAAAACTTAAAGTTTATGAAAGTATTTATTTAGCAATTTAACCATTCATAGTAACACCATCCGGAGAACAGTTGGTATTGTTTTATGTTAGTTCCTTCCAGCCTGTTTATATGCCTATTTTTACTTAGTTGAGATTATATACAAGTACAGTTTAAAAATCTTATCTTTCCAGTTAACATTATAACATTAGAATTTTCAAATGTCATTAAAATTATTTCAAAAACATTAAAAGGCTGCACAAAATTCCATGGTATGAAAGTACTGAATGTAGTTAACCATTTCTCTATGCTTAATATTTAGGTTGTTTCAAAAGTTTTACTATGAAAATTAATGCCGGCTTTCAGTCAAGATGGTCCTGTGAGTTCCCAAATAAACCACTTTATTCCACCTTTGTACTCCAGATGCATATCATAATAATTGGTTAAAAATATGTCAAAAGAGAACCTTGCTTAACAATAATACTGTTAACTCCACGGGCTGTAAATGATGAAACTATACACTGGGAAGATGAAATGTAATCTTTCTGGACCCCATAACCCAAACTGGCAGAAGAAGCAGGAATTAGACATGTTCAGAAGTAGATATGGAAGACCAGAGCAAGCAGGACTACCATGTGTGGTTGGCCAGGTGGTGCACTGCCCAACTGCTAGAGATGCCAGTCATAGCATAAGTAAATGCTTCTCACCCTCATAACTGCCCCCCAACCTTTGCCAAGAAGTCGTGTTAAGAGAGAGTTTCCTTATATGATGAACAGTAATGGAAATCTACCACTTGTGAACAGGAGGCACAAAGAGCAGCAAACCCTCCCCAAAGATACAGCTGATACTAACTTGCTGCCTAGAAATTAGGAACGAAAGAGATATCTGACTGACCAGGACACTGGACTAGCTTTCCCTTGTTTCTGAAAATTGCTTTACAGTATCTTTGCAAGATGAAAACTCAAACCACTAATAATAATACATGACCTAGTTCTGAACAAGGAAAACTACTGCACCAGGGAGAAGGCAGTATAAAACTGTCAGAAACCATAGAGAAAAGAAGAAATGAAATTCACACAGAAGACAAGTTTGCGATTGAAATTATCAAAGCACATGGAAGAAATTTGCATCATAAAAGATGATGACAATTATAAAATAACATTAAAAGCACTCATTCATTGAATGCTCCCAATAGGCCAGAGACTATCATGTTTTACATGTATTTTATCTCTTTTGGTACTAGAACAATCAGATATTGACTTGAAAATCAGAGAAACCAGAAAAACTCAGTGGAACCCAAAGCTGATTCTTGAGAAGATCAATAAAATCGATAAAGCTTCAGTCAGACTGATCACAAAAAATGATAAAAGATACAAACTACAAACATCTGAAAGAGAGGTGACAATGCCACAGACTCTACATATAATAAAATAACGAGAAGAAAATATTATTAATAAATTTATGCCAAAAAATGAGAACTTAGATGAAATGGAAAAAATTCCTTGAAATATACACACTACCAAAATTCACTTAAGAAGCAGATAATCTGAATAGCCAGGTATCTATTTTTTATTAAAACTAAATTTGTAATTTAAAGCTTTCCACAAAAACAACCTCATGCCAAGTTGGCTTCACTGATGAATTATATCAATTAGTTAAAAAAAAAGAAAAAAAAGAAATCATATCAATTTTACAACTCTCTTCCAAACAGCTGTAGAGGCTGAAAGAATTTCCAACACATTCTATGAAGTGATCATTAGCCTGACGCCAAAACCACACAAGAACGTTACACAAAAATAAAACTATATGTTAACCTTGCATCATGAACATAGATGCAAAAAATCTTAACAAAATTTTAACAAAGTGCATCTCTCAATTTATAAGAAAGGTAATATGTCATAACCAAGTGACTTATTATCATCCTGGAAATACAAAGCTGATTCAGCTTTTGAAAACCAATCAATGCAATTCACCATATACCAATAGACTAGAAAAGAAAAACTCAACAAATGCAAGAAAATTGTCATTTTGCATTTGCCATCTCAACAAATGCTAAAAAATTATTTGAAAATTTGACATCTACTGAAAACTGTCATTTTGCATTTGCCATCTCAACAAATGTCAAAAAATTATTTGAAAATTTGACATCTACTTAGGACAAAAAAGAGAGGAAAACTCTCATTACTCATTTTATGGAATTGGTTTACTTTATCCAAAACAAGATAAGTATGTTATGAGAAAATAAGAGTATATCCCAATGTCACCGGTGAATATAAATGTAAAAATCCAAGTGTTAGCAAATTGGATCCAGAAATATACTTTTAAAAGCATAATACATCAGATTAAATAACATTTACCTTGGGACTATAAAGATGTTTAATATCAGAAAAAAATCTATTAATTAAATTTGTCATAATAAATTTAAAGATACATGGTAGTCTCAGTACTTGCAAGAAATAAAATATTTAACAAAATTTAATAGTTATGAATGTAAAACAAATAAAATATCTATAAGCAAACAAGAAATAAAAAGAAACTTCTTTAACTTGAGTGCCTGTGAAAAAGTAGAGCAACATTGCATTAAATGATGAGACTCTGGTAACATTTTCAATAAAATCAGAGACAAAACAAAGGTGCTGGCTAGTATCCTCTGTTGTCCACAGTCCCCCATTATATTGGAGGTCCTAGCCAACGGAGAGTGAAGCAAAGGAGAAGGAAGAGAAGAAGGAAGAAAAGGTATATGGTGGGAAAGAAGAGCCAGGTTTTCCTTATCTGTGGACAGTACTATAGTCCACATAGACAATCCAAAAGAATCAACAAAGTAATAAAACTAACAAGTGGGTTTCCCAAAGTTGTCAATTATAAAATCAATATACAAAGTAAAGAGCAATGATCATTTGGAAATTTATGCAGAAAAAAGAAAAACATCTTATAATAGCAAAAATATATATATAAGGAATAACAACAAAACAAAAAAAATTGCAAGACCATTAAAGAGGAAGGCCAAAACCAAATACATCTTTTGCATATGTGAAAAGACATATACATCTTAATCGTTGGGGCCTGTAGGGTGGGGGGTTAGGGGAGGGATAGCATTAGGAGAAATACTTAATGTAGATGATGGGTTGGTGGATACAGCAACCCACCATGGTACATGTAACAAACCTGCACGTTCTGCACATGTATCCCAGAACTTAAAGTATAATAATACAATTAAATTTAATTTAAAAAAAACTTAATCATCTCTGATTTAATCTAGAAATTCAATGTAATTCCAATCAAAATTTTATCAGGAATTTTTGTGGAACGTGGCAAATTCTTAGGTTCAAGAAATGGCCAACAATAACTAAAATATGCATTTCCCAGATCGTACAGCAAGGCACTTAGGATGCTACAACAAACTGACAAGGGTTCCATAAGGTATTTTTAAATTTCAAGGGAAATCTAGCAACATCTATTGGACATCCCATGAACTACTCAAGAAAGAGTAGTTTCAAGAAAGTTATCAGTTTCAACACCAGATCAAGCTGCATTTCTGTACGTGATGTGATATTTGCAAAGTTGAGTTTACACTGGCTGTTATAATAAAAAGTAAGTACCTCACAAAAACAAACGTGGGACAGCAAATGAGGGTGATGGTGTCTATTCTCATTGCAAGGTTTGAGAAGCTGTACAAAGCTCAACAGCCACACACATTTCATTAGTAAGTGATTGTGGCGTTTATAGATGAAATAAAAATATTGTTTTTTCTTTTAATGTGGGTATATTTTTTCAAATGGCCACTAAGCTGTTAGTACACAAAACCTCATTAAATCGTTGGGAACTTAACTATTTAATAGAAACAATTGTTAGTTACCTCTTTTGGCCTAGGCACTGTGACAAACCTTTATCATAATCCATAAAATGCTAGGAACCTTTTGTCCAAAGAATAAGGAAAATTAAGATGAAGGATAATTTGTCCTATCTGATGTTAAGGCTTATAAGAAAGTAATAGAATGTGATAGAATGTGATTATTCTATTACAAAGATACATGCTCGTATATGTTCATTGCAGCACTCTTCATAATAGCAATTGGGTCAGTCCAAATGCCCATCAATGATAGACTGGATAAAGAAAATGTGGTACATATACATCATGGATTACTATGCATCCACAAAAAGGAATGCGATCATGTTCTTTGCAGGGACATGGATGCAGCTGGAAGTCATTACCCTCAGCACACTAACATAGGAAACAGAAAACTAAACACCATGTGTTCTCACTTATAAGTGGGAGCTGAACAGTGAGAACGCTTGGACACAGGGAGAGGAACAACACACTCAGAGACCTATTGCGGGTGCAGAGGGAGGGAGAGTACCAGGATAAATAGCTAATGCATGCGGGGCTTAATACCTAAGTGATGGGTTGATAGGCGCAGCAAACCACCATGGCACATGCTTACATAGGTAACAAACCTGCACGTCCTGCAGATGCATCCCAGAACTTAAAATAAAATTAAATTAAAATTTTTAAAAAGTAATGGAATGTGATTAAAACACCATAATTAATTAAAGCAGATAGATCAATGGAACAAAAAGAGAGTCCCCAAACAAATTCAAGTATCAACGGGAATTTAGGATATTATAGCTGTGGCATTGTAAATCAGTGGTAACAATATAGACCTCTCAGACGTTAGGATCACTGGTTTCAGTTGTAGGAGAAAAACAGATTCTTACATCAAGTCAAAAACAAAAATTGATTTTGAATGTATTCTTCTCCATTTGGGTGGCTAATACATATCTCAAACTTAATGATACTAAAACTTCTGAACTATCCACACCCTTCCTCCACTCAGCTGATGATGAGTTTATCCACTCAGTTCAGTTGCTCAAACTAAAATGCTTAGAATTATCCTTGATTCTTTTCCTTAATTTACACATTTAATTCATCAGAAAATCCTGTTGGCTCCATCTTAAAAACAGGTCCAAAATCCAACTAGTTCTCACGACCCCTACTCCCACTGCCCTGGCACAACTACCATCATCTTTTGCGTGAATGAATGCAATAGTTTCTCTGTCTCCACAATTACTCTTTTATGATCTATTATCAACAGAGGAGCCAAAACATATTTTTAAGTATATTTAACCAAGTCAGTAATTAGCTCCAAACCTTCTTCAATGACTTCCTGTTTGACTACTTATATGAGCCTACGAGGTGCTCTAGGATCTGGCTCCTGTAAGGTCTCTGACATTCACTCAGTTTGAACCCCACTGGCCTCCTTGCCATTCCTTAAGCCCACCAAGCATGGTCTCCCACTCAAGGCCTTTGCACTTGCTCTTCCCTCCAACTTGACATCTCATGGGAATCCACCTGACTCACCTGTTTACCTCCTTCAAGTCTTTGCTCAAGTATCACTTTGTTAATGAGGTCTACCCTGACCATCCTGTTTAAAAGTTTAACCCACTCAATCTGATACCCCACCTCTCTCAATTGCCCTTATTCTGCTCTAGTTTCTTTTTCTCCACAGCACGATCACTTTGTAAGTAATCTATAATGTTCTTGTTTAAAAATTCTTGTATATATGGTCTATCTCCTTCCAGTAGAATATAAATTCCATGAAGTCAGACATATTTCTCTGTTTTATTAACTGATACAGCCTAAGTATGTAGAACCGTGCCTGCATATAGTAGATGCTCAATAAATATTTGTTACATAAATGAATTACAGATTTATTGCAAAAAACAAAACCTTGAAATAATTAGAAAAGTAGAGTAATTTATGCAATTATGTAGTTTTAAATGCAAAAAATATTACATATAGCTGATATAGAGTAGTTAGAGGTATCTAAAGTTAAAAAAATTAGAAGAACATATACCAATTTCATATTAATTATTTCCTCCTTGGATAGAGTAGAATGGATATTAACATGAGAACAAATGGGATATAAACTTTACTTAAACTTTTATATTTTTAAAAATATAAAATAAATGACAAAATATTAAACTTTTCTTTAAATTTTTGGTAATGAATATCTTATTATTTTTCATATTAGTCTTTTCACTACTCTTTTTTTAAGTTAGTAAAAATACAAGGAAAAAAATTTGTAATGAACATTCTCGTCCAAAATTATTTATTTCCCTAAGATAAATAAATGGAAATGAAGCCGTAGCACTGATTCAACACATTTTAATTAATTGAGTATTTTAAACTTAATTTCACATTGCTTACCGGAAAACGTTTGCCAATTTTAATTGTTAATTATAGTGAATATGTGTAAAGAGCTATCTCCTTGCATTCTTCCCAATTTAAATAGTATCATTTTTTCACCTTTGCTAAACTATTGTATAAAAATTATTGACATCATTTGGATTATTTCCAACATTGATTTTTTTCATATATTTACATATATTTCTTAGAAATATTTAAGTATGTTTCATGCATTCATTAGCTATTTGTCTTACTTTTCTATTAACTTTATTGTTTCACACTCTTTGCTGATTTTTCTAACCAGGTGCCAGTTCTTATGTGTATAATAAAAACTTTATTTAACTTTTGCCCTATTGTTATTGCTACAATTATTTTTTCAGTTTATTGTTTGTCTATCAAGTATTATTTTATTTTACTATTAAGCTAAGCTTACCAGTTATTTGTCATGTGAATGGCATTATCACTATTAAGCTTAAGAAATGTTTCCTCAGGTTGGGCACGGTGGCTCATGCCTGTAATTCCAGCACTTTGGGAGGCTGAGGCGGGCAGATCACCTGAGGTCAGGAGTTCGAGACCAGCCTGGCCAACATGGTGAAACCCCATCTCTACCAAAAATACAAAACTTATCTGGGCATGGTGGTGGGCACCTGTAATCCCAGCTACTCAGGAGGGTGAGGCAGGAGAATCACTTGAATCTGGGGGGTGAAGTTTGCAGTGAGCCGGGATTGCGCTATTGCACTCCAGCCTAGGTGATACGAGTGAAACTCCCACCTAAAAAAAAAAAAAAAAAGAAATGTTTCCTCAATGAAAGGAAACATTTGTCTAATTTTCATGAATTTTTAAATTTAATTCCTTTTATTATATGACATAATACATTTTCTTCATCCTCGATTTTCAATAGTTTCCTATGATGGACGTAGGCGTGAATTTGTTTTATAATTATTTTGCTCAGAACTTAGGTGGTACATTTTACCAAGGGGTTATACCCATGTTCAATTCTGGAAAATTCTCAGGCATTGCTTTGCCACTATTTTCATTAGGTGCATCCTGGAAGTGTGCTTCATTAGATGTGATTCATTATTTGCATTCTAACTTGATTATGTTCTAACAGTTAACCTTTTGGCATAATATCATTTATTTTAAAGCTCCATCCCGTCAATGGTCTTATGATAGAAGCTTTATCAGGATGTATTGTGATCACCTCTTTCATTCTATCCATTTATCTCCCTTTTCCTGCGTCTGTACCGCACTATTTTAACTATAGAGCTTATCCCATACTGACTTCACAGCTCTTTCCTCTGTAATCTCACATTTCCATCTGATATTTTTCTGCTGCATATGGTAGTGAAACAAGACAAGTTAAACTCAAGTGTTGGCCTCAGGGGTTAACTTGAAGTAAGAAAATATAAACAATATCCATGCAACAATTAATGTTAATTAAATGCAAACTGTTGTAAAATTAGTCAAAAAAAGCATTATCAGGCCAGACGTGGTGGCTCATGCCTGTAGTCCTAGCACTTTGGGAGGCTGTGGTGGGTGGATCATTTGAGGTCAGGAGTTCAAGACCAGCCTGACTAACATGGCCAAACCCTGTTTCTACTAAAAATTGAAAGAAAAAAAAAAAGCCAGGCGTGGTGGTTTGTGCCTGTAATCCCAGGTACTCGGGAGGCTGAAGCAGGAGAATCTCTTGAACCCAGGAGGCAGAGGTTGCAGTAAGCCAAAGTCGTACCACTGTACTCTAGCCTGAGCGACAGAGTAAGACTCCATCTCAAAAAAGAAAGAAAGAAAGAAAGAAAGAAAGAGAGAGAGAGAGAGAGAGAGAGAGAGAGAGAAAGAAAGAAAGAAAGAAAGAAAGAAAGAAAGAAAGAAAGAAAGAAAGAAAGAAAGAAAGAAAGAAAGAAAGGGAAAGAAGGAAGGAAGGAAGGAAGGAAGGAAGGAAGGAAGGAAGGAAGGAAAGAAGGAAGGAAGGAAGGAAGGAAAGAAGGAAAGAAAGAAAGAAAGAAAGGAAGAAAGGAAAAAGGGGAAAAATAAAGCATAACTAACCTGTTTGCCAATTTTTTCGAAACGTTTTGCAAGTATTTTCTAAATTTCTGCAGTGGTATATATGGCTTTCTACATGACTCTTTAAGGTTCTAGAAAGATGCGAAGAATAGCAGCAGAAAAGGTAAATTCTGGATAGGTGGAACTACATGAACAAAGAAAGGACTGTAGGAATAAAACTGCAAAAGCTGGGGAGAGTGCTTTAGAAAACAATAGGCCCCAAGGTCAGAGAAGTAATGGGTTAACAAAGACTCCATCATAGCAACTTTACCAGGTAGATGGTAATTTCCTAGATTGGGATGTTGATTATCCCACCTATTTCCATTTTTCCAGAGCTATTCCATTCATTTATTTACTCCGCAGAGTTGCAGAGACCCTATTAGGTGGTACTGATACAGAAAGGCATAACGCTTGACCCCAGTCATCAGGGTCCCCACAGTCTTGTTTGCAAGGTGACACCTACACTGATGACCAAAGATGTAAAAGGCAATCACTGGAGGCAGCTCCAAGAGTAATGTGGGCAGAGGAGAGGGAGTGATCATGAAACTCAGTGTGGGAAGGTTTTCTAAAGGAGAAAACATTGAGCTGAGTCTCTAAGGTTGAAAGAAACCCACTATGCAGGGAGAAAAACAGTGTGTGTGAGTATTGCAAGCAGGAGGAAACACATAGGAAAAGGAGCAGAGGTGTGAAATGTGTGGCAGGCTCAAGAAGTCCCCAGTACATCCACCTCAGCAGTAGCCCAGGAGAAACAGGCAGCGAGAGTCTCCTTCCACTCAGCACACCTGGAGGCTTGTGCCCCGGCTTACATCAAGGAGATAGATCATGGTGATTTTTGAGCAGGAGAGTGGCCATCTGAAAACAACATCTAGCATATGATGGAAACAACAGTACATGATGGATTGGAGCTAGAGAGAAGCCAGATGAGAAGATTAAGAACATCACTGTCCAATAGAAGTAGAATGTGAGCCATGTATGTCATTTAACATTTCCTAGTGACCATATTTTTTTAAATAAAAAGAAGCAGGTAAGTTGATTTTAGTAATGTATTTTATTTAACCCATGTATTTCATGTATTTTATTTACTCAATACAAAAAATCGCCAATGAAATATTTTACTTTGTTTTTGTTTTTGAGGCAGAGTCTCAGTCGCCCAGGGTGGAGTGCAATGGTGTGGTCACAGCTCACTACAGCCTCAACGTCCTGAGCTCAAGCAATCCTCCCACCTCAGCCTCCCTAGTAGCAGGGACTGCAGGCCTGCACCAACATACCTACCTAATTTTTGTATTTTTATTTTAGAGAACAAGTCTCCCCGTGTTGCCCAGGCTAGTCTAAAACTCCTGGGTTCAAGAGATCCTCCTGCCTTGGCCTCACAAAGTGCTGGGGTTACAGGCATGAGCCACCATACCCAACCTTACTTTTTCATACTCATTCTTCAGCATATATTTTACATTTACAGCATATCTCAATTTGGACTCACCTTATTCCAAGTGCTCAGTAGCCACATGTGGCTAGTGTCTATGAAACTGGACACTGCAGAATGAATGAGAATGAAAAAGAACAAAGCAGACAGAAACGTTAAATGTAGGCCTATCTGATTTGTTGATAAGTCATAGAAATTGGTTGGAAAGGCAAGTATTGAGCTTCCTAGGCTTACAGGGAAGGAGAAACCAGAATCATTGAGATTTAGGAGCAAACAGTTTGGATAAGAGAATGCTTTGGTTGAAAGGACTTGGGTGAAAATGAACATCCTCAAGAATTTTTCACCACCAGTTCCATTAGATTATTTTCATAAACAGGGAAAGTACTTTTAAGAAGCAAAGGAAGTCAAATGCATTCAGGGAACCAAATGAGCCACTGCTATTTAAATCTGATCACTCAGAGCAATAATGCAAATAAAAATAGCCAATATTTGTAGAATGCTTTTTGTTGAGTGGCAGGTACAGTTCCAGCACCTGCATTAATTAAAATAAATTTATCTTCATGCTAATCCTATATTATTATAGATAAGTTATACATAGGTATACATAGGACATAGGTATGTATGTTAGCATAATTCATATTTTGCAGATGAAGACATAAGTCAGAGAGACATCAAAAAACTTGATCAACCTCTCACAACAAGTTAAAAGCAGAGCTGGGATTCACCATCATTATTTTATTCAATCGTTGCAATAATTAGATAGTTATTAATAGCCACACTTTACAGATGTCCAAACCAAGGCTGCAAGAGTATGGCATACAAATAGAAGCTAGATTTAAATTCTAGTCTGTCTAATTCCAAAGCCCTTGCATTTCTCCAGCACCATTTTGAGATATTTAATATAAAGCAGGCCGGGCGCGGTGGCTCAAGCCTGTAATCCCAGCACTTTGGGAGGCCGAGACGGGCGGATAACGAGGTCAGGAGATCGAGACCATCCTGGCTAACACGGTGAAACCCCGTCTCTACTAAAACGTACAAAAAACTAGCCGGGCGAGGTGGTGGGCGCCTGTAGTCCCAGCTACTCCGGAGGCTGAGGCAGGAGAATGGCTTAAACCCAGGAGGCGGAGCTTGCAGTGAGCTGAGATCCGGCCACTGCACTCCAGCCTGGGCGACAGAGCCAGACTCCGTCTCAAAAAATTAAAATTAAAATTAAAAAATTAAAAAATATATATATAAAGCAAACTTAGTCCATAAACACGTTAAAAAAAAAATAAGATTATTTGTTAGATTCTTTGGACCATGACCCAAGTGGACCTTTTTTTTTTAGGTAGACTGTTTCCACCTGAGTTTCTAAGAGTTTTCCAAGAATTTAGAAGAATCCTTCTGGAAAGAGTCCAGATGCAATAAGGCATCATATTTCCAGCCAAGGTTAGAATTGCATCCATCAGAACCTTAACTGTATGTAATAGTGATATTGATGATACCTTCAAGTTACAAGGAAATTCGAATAACTATTTGAACGATAAGAAGTCACCAAAAGAAACAACTTCTGCTTTTCCTGTAGAAATGGGAAAGGAGTGCTCACTGGATCCTGCAAAACTTGACTGAAGGAGTTAAAAAGCTGGAAGAACATTGACGAGGACAAGGGCGCCTGCCTGCCCGTCCTTTTGTGTCAACCTGAGCACAGGACTCTTCAGCAAGATAAACTCTGAAAGTCTCAGGCCTGCTCATGAGTAAGTGTCATATGCCTTGGACTTTGGCACCATGTGACTCTGGTTTAGGTGCTATATCAGCCCTGTTTTTGTTTAGTTTTTAATTATTTGAATTTAACTTATATATCATGTCTTCTCTATTCACCAATGGGATAGCCTAGAACTTGGCATCTAGGAAAAAGTTGCAAAATATACCTTTCTGGAGACAAGGAGTTGTTTTTGCTCAGAAGTCATGCTTGCATGTTTGCGTTGTTCTTATTTATGTTGTATGTGGTCATATCTCACCACTGAATTATGGGCCTCTGATTTCAGGCTATTTCTTGCTCATCACAGTATTTCATTCATGTCTGGCAATGTCCTGCATGTCATGGACTCTATAAAACGCTGATAAATAAATGACAAATTTGAGATAATGAAAAGATGAGATTTGAAATTTAAAAACTCGAGTCCCAGCCCCAGCTGCCACCCTGACTGAGCCACTATATCCACCCAGGTCTCCTAAAAGGTAAAACCTGAGGCCAGGATGAAAGTGCTGATACTCTATGTGGAGTTGGAAGGTCAGGGTAGTGAGAATGAGGAAAAGGATGGAAATAAAGTAAATAAGGTGCAGGGTAATGTCATGTGATGCTTCACTACCCTGCCACCCAAGGCTTTACCCAGATTTGTTAGCAAACATAGCAGCTCACTCTCAGCAGATGTGCTTGACTCCCATGGGGTCTTCTCCAGAAGCGTGTGTTATGGCCTGAATTGTGACCCCCCAAAAAAATTCATAAGTGGAAGCCCTAACCCTGAGTAGCTCTGAATGTGATTATATTTGGAGATGGAGCCTTTAAACAGGCAATTCAGTTGAAACAAGGCCCTTTCAGTAGGCCTAATCCAATCTGAGTGGTATCCTTCCAAGACATGGTATGCAAAAAGGGACTCCAGAGATGCTAGTGCATAAGGAAAGACCATGTGATGACACAGTGAGAAAGCAGCCATCCACACGCCATGGAGAGAGCCCTCAGGAGAGACCAACCATGCCGACACCTTGATCTTGAACTTCCAGCCACCAGTATTGGGAGGAAATAAATTTCTGTTGGCTACGCCCCCTGTTCTGTGGTATTTTGTTAGGGTGGCTCTAGAAAACTAATACAATTTGGTAGAAAATCTGCACCCCAAAGCTGTATACAGAGAGGAGAAAGGATGAGAAAGCTGTTTCCTGCCAACTCTCATCTCAGTGGTCAAGATTTATTCTACAGGGAGCAAATGCCCGCACACGCTGGGGCTGTGTCCTCTGACGTCTAGGTGGCTGCACCCAAAGCCATGACACAGCTCGTTTGTGTGGCATTTCACCCAGGTCTGGAAGTGGAAAGTCATGAAAGAGGCCGTTGAGAAAATGTGGAAATATGAACAAGGTTTGGTTCCTATAATCACTTTCCCACTCTGAATTTCAGTTTAATATAGTATAATAATGACAACTTCATAATGTTATTGAAGGCATAAAAAAAAATCATGATGTAAAAGGGTTTTATAAACCATAAGCTATTCATTGGCCACCAGCATTATCTAGTACCAGGTAAGCTATTTCTCATGCTTGCTTCTTGGTTTTAAGAGTCTAAGGCAGCTTGTAGAGCCTCAACTTAATTATAATACACTAAATTAGAGCTGATTAGTCCCTAGATGCCTCTAACTTGGATAGTCCATTTCAATCTTAAACAATATACTGGTGCTGGATAAGGGTACAACTATAACCTGACACAGTCCTTTGAGTTCAACCTGGTTGGCTTTGAACAGATGCAAAAATTACATCTCTGCTTCCACCAGTGGAATGTAGACCTATGAGGGCGTACAGGAACAGTAGACCACCTTCCTCTGTGGCTTGCCTTTCTGTCCATCAAGAACAGAAGGGGAAAAAAGAGAATCAGAGAGTAAGATTTGAAAGGAGAAAATAATGACAACAATTCCTGGCATTTCTTAGCACCTATTATGTGCCAGGCACTGTGCCAGGAAATATGCAACTTATTTGTAAGTCTCACAAAAACTCTTCAGTAAACATATTATTAGCCATATTTTAAAATAAAGATAACATGGATAATTGAGGTTACATAGCCACTAAAATCATCCAGCTAATAAGTGGTAGAGCCAAGCTTTGAATCCAAGTTTGAAAAAAAGGGAAAGGAGAAAGAGGGAGAGAAGAGTGAAGATTAAAGAGAAGAAAAAGAGGGAGAGGGGGAAGGCATGAGAGAGGAAGGAAGAGGAGTTGGAAAGAAGGAAGAGACGGAGAAAAGAAAGAAGGAAAAGGAAAAATGAAACAACCAGATATGGATCTGGATGACAGAGAAAAAAAGAAGGACCACTTAGTAAATGTGAATCTCCCTCTTGGGAAGAATATTCAAATGGGAGAAGTCTGTTCTTTACTGGGCCTTGGCTCTCATTCTTATAGAAGAAAGAGACTCTCATTAGAATTTCACTGTCACCAAAATAATCTGATGTTTCAAATTCACTTATGCTCCTTCCCAGGAAAACAGATGTTCAAGATCACAATTCTCAAAAGTCTATGCCTTTAGAAAGCAACTGCCCATGCTCCATGGCGCCCAGTGGTTCTAAGGATGCCTGGACTCCAGGGGCCTTTGCACTGAGATGTTGTCTAAGTAAAATCAGGGTTTCTGAAGTTTTGGCAGTATAAGATGAGCCCTGAACTTATAGGATAAACTGTCAAGACCTGTATTAGGTGTTCACTACAGTGCAAAATTCAAGGTACTTGAATATATGAGGCAACTTTGATTCTACAAGTTTAAGGAAAGTTACAGATCTTATATTCTATGTAACAAGACTTTGTTTTAACAGAAAGAAAGCTTTGCTGGAAAAAATAATAATAATAATAAATGTGACAAATAGAAACACAAAATAAAGCAGAAGAAAAAAACACTGGTTAGGCATGGTGGTTCACACCTGTAACCCCAGCACTTTGGGAGGCCAAGGCGGGAGGATTGCTTGAGTCCAGGAGTTCAAGACCAACCTGGGCAACATAGTGGAATTCCGTTTCTATGAAAAAGACAAAAAATTAGCTGGGCATGGTGGTGCACTTCTGTAGTCTCAGCTACTGCAGGGGCTGAGGCAGGAGAATCACTTGAGCTCAAGAGGTCGAGGCTGCAGTGAGCTGAGATCAAACCATTGCACTCCAGCCTAGGTGACAGATCTTTTCTCAAAAGAAGATAGGTCAGTTGTCACAATAGATCTAAAGAAAGAACTAAATTCTCTAGTCTGTATGCTGAGATAATCATTCTTTTTCTTTGAGAAATTTAGTTACATAATGATTACAAGAAGAGATACCTTACAATATAGAACATTTTTTACTATAAACTATAAAGCTAAAATAAGTCAATGGATGTTCGATGTAAGAACCAGAAGTTAGAAAGAGAAGTTATACATAAGCAAGAAGTGTAGAACTAATCCTGTGGCACTAGATTAGAATTGGGCATATCAGCATGAACTTACGCTTAGTTTAATATAGATACAGATTTATATGTAAAGAGAAATAATTATAGATATATGTGCATACATGGGTTAGTATACATACTCACATTTTTTAGCTCTGTCCACTGAAAAGTCCTAGAAGCAGTTACACCCCAGTAGCAATAAACACAGCCAGCACCCACATCTTGGTTTCTAAATACCATTTTCTAACAAAAAAGAACCAGAGCTTTTTGAAGAAATGGCTGGTTCTTTAATTCCATTCATCTCTACTCCAACAAAAAATGTAAGTTAAGCCTGGAGCATGCCATAGTGCCAGAAAGTATGGAAGTGCTCAAAAAACAAAAAGATGAGAGCATGTCAAAGAAGCACAGAAGTTAACCTGAAAGAGCTCCCAATGGCCAACGCTAATACAATCTGAGCAACAAAATAAATAATGTACTTGGGTCACAGAAGAAATCAAAAGAAAATGTAAAAAGTATAAATAAATAATGTGATATTGAATAATAATCCATTTCTAACATAAAGTATAAAATAAGTGTATATTAGATCATACCAATACAAATAGATTATGGAATACATTAATAAATGGGAGGGGGGAGAGAGAAAGTTTCCTTATGGAAGAATATCACATAATATATGTACGATACTCCCCATCTGGGAGGTGGAGTTTAACCTTGTCCGCCTCCCAGGGATGGGCTAGATTTAGTAATTCACTTTGGAAGAATAGAGTAGAGAAAGGGAAAAATAGTAACTCTGTAGTAGATAAGCCTGGAAAACACCACCTTAACCAAGTGATGAATGTTAACATTACCAGCGATGTCATGTGGATCTCATATGCCCTCTAATATGATATGAAGTGAGGAGCACATCACCCCTGTGAGGTTCTTCCCAAAACTCATATCTCAATTCTAATCACGAGAAAAGCAACAGACAAACCAAGCTGGGGACATTCTGCAGGCTGCCTGGCCAGTACTCCTCAAGATTATCAAGATCATGAAAAACAAAGAAAGACTGAAAAACTGTTACAGATCAGAGGAGGCTAAAGTCATATGACAAATAAATACAATGTGGCACCTTCAACCAGATCCTGCAACAGAACTGGTTCCTTCATTTTGCAATCATGCCTTGGCAATGTAAGAGATTCACAACAGGGGAAACTTAGTGTGGAATATATAAGAACTGTCGTTACTTAGTGATGTCTCTGTAAATCCAAAACTCTTCCCACAAAAAAAAAATTATCTTAAAAAATGTAGAGCACAGAAAAGAAAATAATAGTCTTTAAAAATGTAGAACACAGAAAAGAAAATTATAGTCTGATCTTACATATCAGTAAAATAAAAAAGAGATCAAATAGTAGCCTATAAAAAAAATCCAACACAGAATAAACAATAACAATACATTCACACATGTATACGTAACACACACATCACAGCCAAGCAGGGTGTTTTAGTAATGTGGGCTGATGTAATAAGAGAAAAGCTTTTAATGTAATTAAAGGTAATCTTATCATCATCTCAACTGTTGCAGAAAAATATTTTTTAAATTTGATACCATTAAAAACAACCACCACCAGAGTCTGGGAAGGGTAGTGGGTAGGAGGAGAAAGAAAGGGGTTGGGTAATGGGTATAAAAACATAATTAGAAGGAATCAAATCTACCATTTGGTAGCACAATAAAGTGACTATAGCAAACAATAATTTATTATGTATTTCAAAATAATGAAAAGAGTGGAATTAGAGCATCCCTAACACAAAGAAATGATCAATGTGTGAGGTGGTAGATACCCCAGTTACCTTGATTTTATTGCTACACATCATATGCTTGTACCAAAAATCACATGAATCCCATAAATATGTACTAATTGTACATATGTAATTGAATATGTAACATATTCATAATAATTAAAAATGGAAAATTAACCACCAACAACCTCTTAGCAAATTAGAATAGACACAATTTTATTAACTGCATAAAATATTTTTTCAAATACTTACAGTGAACATCATGTTTAATGGTGAATTATTAGAAGCAAGAATAAGATAAAAATGCCCACTATTAACATTTTGACTTAATATTCATTGGAGGTCTTAGCACAAAAAGCAAGAAAAATAAATGGTACCACAATGAGATACCATCTCACACCAGTTAGAATGGCGATCATTAAAAAGTCAGGAAACAACAGGTGCTGGAGAGGATGTGGAGAAATAGGAACACTTTTACACTGTTGGTGGGATTGTAAACTAGTTCAACCATTATGGAAAACAGTATGGCGATTCCTCAAGGATCTAGAACTAGATGTACCATATGACCCAGCCATCCCATTACTGGGGATATACCCAAAGGATTATAAATTATGCTGCTATAAAGACACATGCACACGTATGTTTATTGCAGCACTATTCACAATAGCAAAGACTTGGAATCAACCCAAATGTCCATCAGTGACAGATTGGATAAAGAAAATGTGGCACATATACACCATGGAATACTATGCAGCCATAAAAAAGGATGAGTTTGCGTCCTTTGTAGGGACATGGATGCAGCTGGAAACCATCATTCTTAGCAAACTATCACAAGAACAGAAAACCAAACACCGCATGTTCTCACTCATAGGTGGGAACTGAACAATGAGATCACTTGGACTCAGGAAGGGGAACATCACACACCGGGGCCTATCATGGGGAGGGGGGAGGGGGGAGGGATTGCATTGGGAGTTATACCTGATGTAAATGACGAGTTGATGGGTGCAGCAGACCAACATGGCACAAGTATACATATGTAACAAACCTGCACGTTATGCACATGTACCCTACAACTTAAAGTATGATAATAATAAATAAATTAAAAAAAAAAAAAAAATTTAAGATAAGAAAACTAAACTGTCATTATTTGCAAATATTTTTACTGTTCATATAGAAAAGTTAAAACAGTAGTTAAATTATGAAACTTAATAAGACAATTTAGCAAGAAAATAAAGTTGTTATCCAAAAATGGATTTTATTTCTATATGCTAACAGGAAAAGTCAGAAAATATCATTTTAAAAATATAATTTATAAAAAGCAACAAACAGCTTTTGAATATGCAAAAGACTTACATGGAATATAAGAATAAATTTCAAATATATAAAAGATTTATATGGATAAATGCATTAAATATATTGAAGAATAGTAAATAAGACCTAAATAAATGGAAAAACATACCAGAGCTGTAGATGGGAAGAACTAGTATCATAAAGACCTCAAATGAGAAACTGATTGCAATTCTAACCAAAATCCTAATGGCTTTTTCATGGAACATAACTGATTTAAAACTTAAAATATAATGCAATGGGCAAGGATGAGCCAGGACATGCCTGAGGAAGATCAGTTTGGAAGGAATTGCCCTAATTGCTATCAAAACTTAAACTAAAGCTATAATAATTCAGAAACTATTTTTTTTGTTCAGAGATTAATGAATACATGAAAGTGATAAAGTAAACACCTCAGAAATTGATTCTGATCCTCACTTTGCTGTCTGGTGGGGAAAAGGGTAGTCATTTAGTAAACAGAGCTGGGAGGATTGGTTCGCCATGCAAGAAAAAAATTTAATTTGGATCTTTATCTCATGCCACATACAAAAATCAGTTTCACGTGGATTAAAGATTTTACTGTGAAAGACAAAACTAGAAAACATATGAGGACAGGTTACAATACTATTATTATAATCTCAGGGTTATATAGAAATAGAGTAACCAAAGGAATAAATGTTGAATACACGGACATGGATTTCACATAGGCAATGTCCAGCCAACATGAAACTGACAAAGTCTACTTTCCTGAAAAATGTTATGAAATTTCATATATGTTGTATGTAATTTGTAATATGTAGAAAGATATCTTAGTATAACAATTTAAAAATAACTATAAAATAAACACCTAAGTCCCCAACTTATTCAATTCATGAAACAAGAGGTTGGTGCGTTCTCTCATTCAAACCCTTCTGTAAATGGTAGATATATTTACACACTATGGTTATACAACATATTACCTAAAACACTATTAATTCTGTAGTGGTTAAATAAAACTGGCAAAGTTTCTGCCTTCACAGTACAAATTCTTAATGTTTTCAGTAATGACCTCCCTTATAATAGCCAGGATGCGGGCATCAACCACACTCCCACGACTCCACCCCACAGGCACTGCACTTCCTTCACTGTGGGGTCAGCTATTGCTAGGGTGGCCATAAGTCTCATTTGTACAAGGCAGTCACAGTGTATTCCCAGAGCCCAGGATTAATCATTAATAATGTCTTCTTTCACTCTCAGAATAATTCCAATCACCCTAGTTGTTTCAACCTCATATCCATGTGCTTCATTTATTCTGAAGCCATCTGCAAGACCTGGCCAATGCTTCCTTTTGTTAAAATAACACATTTTGCCCTTCTGTCACTTTATGTCTTTTGTTCTCTACCTTTCTACAAGGCCCTCCCTTCCCTGGGACTTCTCATAAGACCATTGATGCACTGTGGCTTTACTCTTCCCAGTATGTACAACTTTGCAGGTGCAATGTCATAAAGAGATGACCTAAAGTAAAGAGACGCAGAGACCAAAAATAAGGTGAATTCCAAAGGAGGTATGGTCTTGTTATCCCTAAGACCCCTTTATGGACTGGCAGCTGAGTTAGAATTTCTTCCTCCAAACCAGAAGTCTATCCTCTGCATATCTAGCTATTGAAAACCACAGCTTGCATATACCATGCTTGGCAATGAACATGCATACACCCTCAGTAAAGGGGAAGAAAGCTAGCCAGTTGTGTAGAGCTGGCAGGGAAAGGTCGATCAAGACCAGATCGTGCCCTTACTCTTAGCTCCTCCTTCAGCCTTTCACTCTAAAGCTCTCTTCTTTTTGCGCAAAATTTGCTATAATTTTATCCAAAATTAGGAACTTTTCTGCGCAAGACATTGAAGAAGTGATTAATATACATAGTAAACTACCCTCCTCCTTGACTTCTTCTTGACTCACCGTTAGGCTAGAGACATGATTGTCAATAATTTCATATCAACTAAGAGTTACTGGTTTTAAATATACAACTGAGAGCTCTTATTGTTTCTTTGGAATGACCTGAGACTTTTTTGTTTATTTCTTATTTTTTGTCTGTATACTGCTCAGGAAAGTTGCAGAAGAGTTATATTCTGTAAATATAACCCTGTAAGTATAATCAAATGATTCTGTTTCTAATCAAAGTGTTGGGGACACTTTATAGGCACTTGTTTATTAATTGAATTGATACTTGCATTTTTTCTCTTTCCTAAGAATTCTTGTTCAAGTCTGTATTTATGTTTATATTTAAATAAAAGAGGCATTCACTAAGCAAGGATTTTGTCAAAAGACAAATTTAAAGTAATTTAACTCAACATAGGGAGATCGCTTTATGATATATTGACAAGGACATGTAAGTTTAGGCAGCAAATTGTGCTAAAAATGAAATAAATATTAGAATAAGTTATTAATCTTACATTTAACAAAAGGTTATAGCTGCAGTGAGATAAATCTTAGAATTTGAAGGGGCATTGTTTTTCCAAGCAAAATTGTATCACAGTATACTATGACAATTTTCAATTCACATTTGGATTGTACTGCATCATAATAAAAATCACATATTTTTAGAAAAAAAAATAACAGGGAGGGACTTCATTAATTTCTCCAAGGGCTTTGATGTTTAAATCAACCTCCTTCGAAAACCTATCCTGTCGCCATTATTTTTTAAAATTTTCTCTTCTATGTTTCAACTGGATAGTCTCTGCCAGTTATTGATATGCCAACAGCTTTGTGTATGATCTAAGTAGTATCCAATATTAATCTTATGTCTTTTACAAAAAGACATCTCACTTTGTAATTGATTTGGATAGCATGGTTGGTAGTTTATAACAAATATTTGATATCTAAAGGATAGCAAACAACTGATAGCTACTGAAGCAATGGGTAGGAATAGATGTTAATGTTAAGTGGAGAAGGGTATTTATAGACTAATTTATAAATGATCATTACTGTTTCAAAGACTGTCACTTCCTTTTGGAACCTGATAACTATAAGACCCAGATAATGTACTCTGGTCCGATAATGAGAAACTTCTACTTACATGATACACAGAGTATACATGTCAATTCTACTTAATGAAATTATCTTAGACTGTATTTTTCTGATATTTCATTCCTATAGTTGGGCATTTCCTAGACCTTGAATTTCATCACTTCAAATACATTTTCAATACTGTTCACATTATTGAATTTACCAGAAAGTGTGCGCCAAATTTCATTTCTTTTTTGAATAGCAGTACGTGTGTTATTTAAGACATTTGCTCCGTTGTGTTATTTGAGCCACAGACATAAGTCTTGGGAGAAAAACATAAAATAAATACATTGATGTTATATGTCCTGAACATAACTCTGAGACCTTCTGAACTGTCCTAAAACCTTACTTTCCTTTCTGGTTAGTAAATTTCTTTGGCTCCATTTTGTTATTATAGTGTCAGTTACTTTTCATCAGAGCAAATAAGGCACTATATCAGAGTGGTTAAAAATGTAAACTCGGGAAGCAAGCGATTTTGATTAAGTTGTGTATCTGAATGCCTCAACTTCCTCATCTCCAAAAGTGAAAACAACAATAATACCTACTTCAAAGGATTGTTGTGAAGGTTCAATGAGTCAAGACATACAGAGTACTTAAATAGTGCCTGATACATAGTAAGTGCTTTACAGATACTAGCACTTAGGGTATCTAGTTGCTGTTAAAAGTCTGCTAAATCTTTTAATAACCATTTTGAGGTGAAGCTAAAAACAAAGACAGTACCGAGATAGCAAATGAGCAGGAATAGCTGATTCTTCACGCGAGGTTACTCTCAAAATCTCAGGGAGAAATGTTAAGAGAGGGTGTGGCTGCAGTAACAGCTGGCAGGTAAGAGCTCCATCTCCAATCTGTGTGTGGCCCCAGTTGACTCCCTTGCTTTTTCTGAATCTTCTCCCTCAGCAAAATAAAGAGCCTGAATTAGTTGGCCCTAGTGGTCATTCTTCATTCTGGAATCTCATAGCTTAATCTGCCCCCAAATAGGCAAGACCAAAAGAGTGACAACAAATGTGGTTTAGCCAAGGACCTGTACTAAGTAACTGTAGTGTTCTCCCTGTTCTGTGAGGGATATCTTCCCATTTGAGGCCATCCTCAGAAGACTGGAAATGTCTGATCTTTTTTTAATAGTGAGAGTGGTAAAGCCTATGCTTAGTGATCTGGGGCCTCAAGAGAACTGAAGTCCTCACTGGTAAAAAAAAAAAAATAAACACCCCTACAAGGAAGAATATATTTGGAGAACAAACTATGGGAGCAGCCTGCAAAGTCTCTTCTTGCTCTCATCTTAGCCACTTGCAAGGGAGGGGAAAAAAAAAAAAAGCTGTTATCTACTAATTGCCTAACGTGTGCCAACCACTGTGCTAGACATTTAATAGATATGACAAGAGCCATAAAAGGTGGAGTTTATTTTTCCTGTTTTACAAATGTAGAACTTAAGGCTCAAAGAGGGAAAGTGATTTTCTAAGTATACACAACAAGTAAATGGAAGAACCAGAATTTGAATTGCAATCTTTCTGGTGTCTGCTCTTTTCACTCCAGCAGGTTGCCATGGGCTCCACCTTACCTACTCCCATGGCCAATGGGAACAAGACCTGATGGTATGTGACTATCCAACCCCACCAGCTGGTAGGTGGCAGAATGAGTCTGTGGCCCAAAGCCCATTCTCTGAATGCCAGGGACAAGCCTACAGATGCTTGCATATTTCATCTTCACTCTGTGTTCCAAAGCCTGTCTTCCAACTATAAGAAATGCCTAAATTAAATTATAGAATTATTCTTACATTGATCT
This sequence comes from Theropithecus gelada, assembly GCF_003255815.1. Lineage (NCBI taxonomy): Eukaryota > Metazoa > Chordata > Mammalia > Primates > Cercopithecidae > Theropithecus > Theropithecus gelada. The sequence continues at coordinate 36,684,520 of NC_037681.1, read as the reverse complement.
TAGTCCAGCTCCAATTCTTAAAGATGTGAATTAATTCAATTTGGACGATTTAGAAAAACAATATAATATAGTAGAAAGAACACAGAATTTGGATTCATATCCTGGCCTCCACCACTTACAAACTGGATGAGACTAAACAAGTCACACAATCTCCTTGAGCTTTGGTTTCCTCATATGTGAAGTGTGGATAATGATGCATGATTCAGAGGTTATTGCCAGGATTAAAGGATAAAATGCATGTAAATTGCCCAATACAATGCTTGATAGATTCTAGGTAACTGCCAATGCCCCTTTTGCACCAATTATGAGCATTTCATCATCCTGATTCTCTTCCTATATGGAAATTAAGGTCCATAAGGGAGCGAAAATGAGAACACAGAAACAGATCCATTTATATACGGAATTTTCACATATGACAAAGGAGGCATAGAAGAGAAGAGTGAAAAGGCAGAGACACTGGTCTGAAAAAAATATTTTTTTACATGCAAAGATTAAATGGAATGCTACCTCACACAACACACAAATAGCAAATTTGGATCCAAAGTTAAGAACAAAATTGCAAAATTTTTGGAAGAAAATATAAAAGTAAACATATTGAGCCTTAGCATAGATCAAAATTTCTTAAAAATGATACATCAATGTTAACCATAAGATAAATTTGATTCACTTGACTGCATTAAAAAATAAAAATTCTGTTCATGAAAATCCTCCTTTAAACTTTTTTAAGAAAATTAACAAACTGGAAAGACACTTATCATGACATATCAGACAAAGGGAAAAAAGTATATAAAGTACTTTTTTAAAAAAACATAATAAAAAAGACCAAAGTCAATTGAAAAATAAAGATGGGAGCAGACATGTCAAAGAAGAGGAAAAACCAATAAAAAGATGAAGATGCATTGAAATTCATTCTTACTCAAGGAAATGAAATCGAAGCCACAATGATATATCCCTTCTGACTGACAAAAATTGAGTAGTTAGACAATAAAAAGTGATGAGGAAAATCTGAAACAATGGCTCTCATATATAGCTAGTAACAACAATGATTTGGGGCTATCTCATGAAGCTTAACTTTTACATGCTTTATGGTTATGCAATTACATTTCTATACCTAAGGAACGTGTTTCACATGTGCCCAGGAGAAATGTACAATAATGTTTGTAGAAGTACTTCGTGTAATAACAAAAAATTAAAAACAAACTATATCAATCAGGGTCCAGTCAAGAGACATAAATCACACAGTAATTTGAACAGGGACTTTTATACATGAATAAAATATTAATAATAATGGGGGATTAGAGTAACAGGGAATTGGTTATTCAGAGGTTAAGAGAACCGTAAAGGATATAAGAATAGAAGATATAAGGTACAGCCAGTACCCCTAGAGCTGAATTAGAGCACTAAAGAAAAGAATACACCTAAAATAGTACCCCTTCCCCAAAGTTAAGATGCAGACACCACTGGAAAGGGCTCTGCTGTGGCTCACAGGATAGTAGAGAAGTGCACTGAGGTGTCCGATGGGAATCCACTCTCTAGGATGCTGGTAGAAACCACTCACAGGGAGGCAATAGTGTAGCCACCTGAGGGGTACCACGGGAAGCTTCCTAAACAGGAGCTCCACACGTTGCCAGCCCCATGTGCTGCTGCCTACCATGTACTACAATAGCCAGCACTGGAGCTGGCACTGGAGAAGCCTTCCCGAGGAGCACACTGGCACTAGAAGAGAAGTCTTGTGTTGCCATCTAGTACCTATCACTGACAAAGGTGAAATGTTTACAGGGGCTGTACCCATTGTCATAGAACAGCAATGAAGTGTGGCTCTGGAACAGAGACAATGAAATAATGGCTGACACACATCCCAAATGCCCGTTAAGGAGAAAATAAGGACGTTCGCATCACAGAATATTATCACCATGGAAATGAATGAACAACTTTAAGCAACAATATCCATAGCTAGAACATGGGTGATTCTTAGTGACATAAAGTTAAGAGAGGTGAAAAGATAGCAGATAGGATCGTGGAGGAGGCCTCAGGTAGTTGTAATGGAATTGATCTGATTCCTGGGTTGGGTGGTGATTCATCAGTGTTTATTATAGTATTATATCATATCATTATGTAAAATGAAAGATGGTCATGCATGATGCTGAGACTGCGTCATAAACAATAGGTTATGAAAAACACAACTCACGTCTATGTATGTGAGGTACCAAAAATGTTTAAAAAGATAAAAAATTAAATAATTAGAAATATGGTCTGACAAAATTTCACATTATTACATTACTCTGTGAGTACCATGTCTTTCAGTTTGTGCTATAACTGCAAAGAAAAAAATTTAACAAATTTCCCAATTTCTCTAGTATTTCCTAATGCAGTGTTTCTCAAACTGTGTCAAAGGACCAATTTGTTTGCTTGTTTTTTTGTTTTTCCCAATCGTGATGTGCTGATGCTTTTGTACCACTACTCTGTTCAAAGCAATGAGTACAGTGATCATGATCTTATTTGTAGGGGCAATGTCAAATTGTTATAATGCTTCAAATGGTTTCTCTTTGATTCTGTACTCATCTAGGATGGACCAGTAACAAACAGTCCCAAGCCTGGCACAAGTCCTTTATCTAATGGTTAGAAACACGTGCTTCAGAATCAGATAGGCTTAGGTTTGATTTCCTCCTCTATCACTCACGACCTACTTGAATGAGCAGATTAGCTCTCTGGGCCTTTGTTTCTTCCTCTGTAAAATGAGAATGAAAAATATTTGAGAGGACGATTAAAAGGAAAGTCTGGAACAAGATGAACCAAGCACTCGCTCTCAGGGTCCTACAAGTGCAGGGTTCACAGCTGAGAGTGAGGCCTCTCAAAACTTTGCATCCTAGGTGTCTTGCTTGCTTTACCTAGTCTGTGAGGGCTAAATGAAATTGGGTAAATAAAGTGCTTAAACAATGTGTGGCACAGAGTAAGATCTTATGTAATGGTGTTCATAATTATGATTCCAATTTACTCTTAATACTATTTATACTATTTTTGTTGTGTTATTAGTATCAACTGGGCTTAATTTCTTAGCTCTCCATTTCTGTTCATTAAGCTAGAAATATAAGGAAAATCCCTTTGGAGGGAAAATGTTTATGTAGAAAAAGCAAAAGATTAAACTTTCCTCTTCCCTCATCCATTTATTCATTTGGCAACACTTTATACAGTGCCTAATACATGTCAGAACTATGTTGTTTCCTGAAGATAGAGAATGAATAAGGCACAGTCTGTGTATTCTCAGAACTCACAGGCTAACGTCAAGTGGGGGTACATTTAGGGAGTGATGGCAAAATGGCAACTGCTATAACAGAGGTTAAGTTGGGTCTAAGTTAACCCAGAGGAGGAATCACCTATGTTTGGTGAATCACTGCCAGAAGGCAGTGATCATGGTGGACTTGAGTCATGAAAAATGAGTGATACTTTTACAAACCTTCCAAAATATAATGGTTTGATTTCCCCCCTGTGTGTTCTTCCATACAGCAAAAATGCATAACACATAGAGGAAAAAAAATAACACTTCTGAGATGAAATAGATTGCAGAGATCATCACGTGCCAGTGGTGATCAACCAGAAAAAGTATCGCCTTCTAAGGGGCATTTGTAAACATGCTGGGGTGTGTTTAGTTGTCATAACTGCGGTTGGGTTACTAGCATTTTGTGGGCAGGGAGTTCAAGATGGTAAACATCCTATAATATACAGGACAGTCCAACACAAGGAAAAATTGCATTTACAAAATACCAATAGTGTTTCCTTTGAGAAGCACTGAAGATAGTTCATGACTTATAGATCTACATGAGGTCACATAGGGGGAAACAAAAATGCCAAAGCCATTCACACAATTATGTGTACCCTATAGTGACAACGGTCTTCCTGGAGCTAGTCTAAGCCTTCAAGCATCCTCTTGTTTGTGAATCACAAACACTGCTGAGTGCACATCAGTGATTATTCAACATGGGCCTTGGTCCTTTTTTCTACAAAGTATGGCCCTCCTTGTCAATATGCCGCCAAGTTGGACATTCCAAACCATGTTGACTGGCAATTTTACACGGTAACAGACAAATGTATTGTGGTTTGTTAGTTTAGTGTCCCTGACACCTTTCCTTCTTCCACATCAGTCATTCTTTCCAAGCTTCAAGAAATACCTTTCTTTCCCTTCTGTCAATATCCCATTCCTTCTCAAAGATCCACATTTGTGATGATCTCTATGTTTAAGATGAAAGGTTTTAAATTTTTTATTTTCTTTTACTGAAATTCAAAAGTTATTTATTAAACCAGGAGGAATTAATTTTAATTTTGTTTTTAACATGTTCTATTGCATGAATAGCCGGTTTTCATTTAGCTAAGACCCACAACGCACCAGGAACTTTCATACAGGAATTTAAGGAATTTTACTTATACTGAAGTATGACCATAGGAAGTTTTTACCTAGAAAATGTGCAAATGTTACTAGACAGCATTGAGCAGTATTTTCCATATTTATCTACAAATCACCAATAATCTTTATGACTGCAAAAAGTTTACATAAAAGGTATTATAAAAACTAACTCAATGAAAAACCCAGCATGTTCAACGTATTTTTTTATTTCTGGAATAAAATAAATAAAATCATTTTTTTAAAGTTTTGCTACTTTAGAATAAGTCCGTAAATTTTTAACAATATGCACTACAATGTTTGTATGTATATTTTACCAGTTGTGTATACTTCCTGGCTTGGCAAACACTGGTATGATGTATAGAAATTGTTGTAGTTTGTGTCAAAGCAGCAGTCCATCAGATCTGTCATTATGCGTTTTAGATCTGATTCTAAAGATTCGATTGTATAGTCATTGTGGCAAGACCTTGTTTGACAGCCACTGGAAGAAGAAAAGCCAAGGTGATGATGACCTGCCCATAAAATTGGGAAGCAGATGGTTATTGCTGTGGCTCTAAGAATGAGTCTAGCTTTCTTTGTAGCTTATCACAAATATTTCTACAAAAACATGGTATTATAGAGCTATAAGAGACTCAACTTCATTTCAACTAGAAAAATTTGTTTTCCAGAACTGGAAGACACCATGAAGATTTTCCAAATACACTTCCTATATGGATAGGGAAGCAGAGACCCAGTGATGATACTTCATTTGTACAAACCCACATAATGAGATAATGGGAGAGCCAGAATAGGAAATCACATTGGTCTCAATTGAGACATATAGACTCAACATTAGAAAAGCCCTGTGGGTCATTTGGTAACCAGCACTCCCCATCCCCACTGTCCACTGCTTTCTGACTGCCAGGCCAAGGATGTATCAGCATTCTGTGACTTCCCAGAGACCCACACTGATGATGATCTCTGTACATAAATTGAAGAGATTTAAAATGTTTATTTTTCATTACTGAAATGCACAAATTAAATTCTTTCTTATACCTTGAAAAAGCAAGAAAATATCTGAGCATGCCAAAAATGTCATTAAACTCATGGTCATAATTAACCGGACATATTCCAGTCTTCTATATGAAGCCTGTCGATATTTTCTTTCTGCATATGTTTACTAAACAGATCAATCAGGAAGAAAACACTAGAAGCAAGAGTTGATAACTGAAAATCTGACCATGAGGACTGAGACAGAAAAATTGAAAAGATAGAAATGAATTTAAGAAACTTAAGTATGATCATTAAGAGGTGGAGGCATTCATATCCCAGTAGATGTTTGTAAAGTAGGAGAGAAAAGGTCTCAATTATCTGGGCCATAAGCTTATTGGCACAGGAGCCACACAGAATTATTGTCAGTAAGCTCATCTCCATTTTCTTGATTACACCTAGAAAAGTGTGTTTTGCCTGGCCGGGCACGGTGGCTCATGCCTGTAATCCCATACTTTGGGAGGCCAAGGCAGGTAGATTACCTGAGGTCTGAAGTTTGAGACCAGCCTGACCAACATAGAAAAACCCTGTCTCTACTAAAAATACAAAATTAGCCAGGAGTGGTGGTGCATGCCCGTAATCTCAGCTACTCAGGAGGCTGAGGCACGAGAATCACTTGAACCCTGGAGGCAGAGGTTGCGGTGAGCTGAGATTGCGCCATTGCACTCCAACCTGGGCAACAAAAGTGAGATTTCATCTCAAAAAAAAAAAAAGAAAGAAAAAGAACTGTATGTTTTGCCCAATGGAGACTAAAGTCACTAAAAAGAAATATTTAAGTAAGTAATACAGATACATTTGCCAGAAATAGAAAAAGGCGGAAAGACTTCAGAATGAAAGAAGAGAGATGAGTGGTGAAAACTAGATCAGGATATATTATAACGAAATTAACAATATCAAGAGAAAATTATAAAAGTTTCAAAGGAAAAGTACAAATTATTTATGAAGGAACAAGAATAAGATGACATTTGGTTTTTTTCAGCAGCAATACTGGTGCAAGAAGATAATGAAAGTAGTATTTTTAGAGTACTGAAGAAAAAGAACTTAGAATCCAAAATGTAATTTCTAGCCAAACTGTCGTTCATGCATGAAGTCATGATAAAAATATTACCTGGCATAAAAAGTTTCAAAAGTTTTTCTTCACAAGGGCACACATTGAAAAGGGATCTAATATTTGGTAAAATTTGTAATTATCTAGAAAATAACTTAAGAATAAAGGAAAGAGAAATATAACTATAATAATCCATAGTTTATCCACAGTTAAAAAATGTAGGCACTATCAACATGGTGGGTGTCAATGGGGCACTCCAGGGATCTTGAGAGGCTGCTAAGTTCTTATTTTACATAGATAGATAGATAGATAATAGATAGGTAGATATTGAAAAATATAAAACAAGAGTTTTTAAATTTCAGTAGGTTTTTGGGGAACAGCTGTTGTTCGGTGACATGAATATGTTCTTTAGTAGTGATATCTGAGATTCTGGTGCACCCATCACTCAAGCAGTGTACACTGTACCCAATCTATAGTCTTAAAAAAGGAGTTTTTAATCATAAAAGGTGGGACACATGGAAATAAATCTAGTAGAATGGCAGAAACAAGCCCAAATATATTAATAATTTACCTAAAATTAAATTGATGAATTCATCAAAGGAAAGAAAAGATTATATTGATTTTATAAATTCATGATGTTTACCAAAGACACGCATAAAACATAAGATTAAAATTAGGCTGGGCGCAGTGGCACACGCCTGTAATCCCAGCACTTTGGGAGGTGGAGGCAGGCAGATCACCTGAAGTCAGGAGTTCAAGATTAGACTGGTCAACATGGTGAAACCACATCTGTACTAAAAATGCAAAAGTTAGCTGGGCAAGATGAGGGGTACCTGTAATCCCAGCTACTCGGGAGGCTGAGGCAGGAGAATCTCTTGAATCCAGAAGGCAGAGGTTGCAGTGAGCCGAGGTTGCATCACTGCACTCCAGCCTGGGCAACAGAGTGAGACTACATCTCAAAAATAAATAAATAAATAAATAAATTTTAAAGATTAAAATTAAAAAGATAAAGTAAATACAAGACAAATGCTAACTAAAAGAAAGCTGCTTTAACTAAGCTTTTTAAAACCTACGTTAAACAAGTAAAACTAATTTTGAAGTGTAAAACATTACTAAGAATATAGTGAGTTATTTTCTGATGATTGAGCCATCCTTGCATGACTAGAACAGTCATTTCAATTAATTTAGAAGCTACAGCAACTTTTATATATTTTAACCTTAATAAAAATGTGTCGATATAAGTGAAGCAAAATATACAAAGAGAAGTGAATAAATTTCCTATTATATTTTAAGATTTCAACACATCTCTCTTGATTATTGATCACACAAGCTGAAAAATATTAGAAAGGATATAGAAGAACTGAAAAATGTCTCAGTTGTATAGTCGTTGTAGCAAGACCTTGTTTGACAGGCACTGGAACAAGAAAGCTAAGATTATGATGGCCAGCCCATAAAATTGGAAGGCAGGTGATAATTGCTCTGGCTCTAAAAATCGGTCTAGTTTTCTTTGTAGCTTATTATAGATATTTCTGCAAAATCATAGTATTACAGATAATTAATTAAGAATCTTGACTAATGAGCAAATATAAAGTCTCCTTCCTATAGTTAGATAATACCTACTTTTTTCAACTACAGTATGGGTCATTTAGAAAAACTGAGCAGGTAGTTGGGCACAGTGGCTCATACCTGTAATCTCAGCACTTCAGGGGACCAAGGTGGGAGAATCTCTTGAGACCAGGAGGTCAAGACCAGGCTGGGCAACAGAGTGAGACCTCATCCCTACAAAAAAAATAATAAACAAATATTAGCCACACATGGTGGCATGCACTTGTAGTCCCAGCTACTCAGGTGGCTGAGGCAGGAGGACTACTTGAGCTCAAGAGATCAAGGCTGCCATGAGCTATGATCATGCCACTGTACTCCATCCTGGGTGAAAAAGCAAGACCCTATCTCTAAAAAAAAAAAAGAGAGAGAGAGAGAGAGAAAGGAGAGAGAGAGAGAGAGAGAGAGAGAGAACTGAGCAGGTATTAGCAAAAGAAAGCCTTAATAAATTAAATTTCAAAAAGAATTATACAGGCCATAACTTTTGAACACAATATAATAAAATTATGTTTAGAAAATGTTTTAAGTTTCCATTTTAAAATTTTAATATAAACACTAAAAAATTATATGTTACTGAAGAAATCATAATTAATTTTCTTACTATTTAAAACCCAACAATAAGGAAAACAAAATATATCAAAACTTGTGTGAGATACCATAATATATTTTTTAATACAAGCCATAGATAATATTAGAAAGGAAGAAGGTCTTAAAATTAAGGAGCTAAGTGTCCCTCTTAAGAAATCAGAATGAGAGAATAAAACCATGGAGAGCAGAAGCAGAAAATAATAAAATTAAGAGCAGAGATCAACACAATAAATACAAAGATACAATTAAAAATATCAAAAACTCAAAAGTTGGAAAAAAACAAACATGACAAGATCGATCAAGAGAAGAAGATAAAAGACACAAGTTAATAATGAAAAGTGGGGTATAATTTGGGCCATAAAGACAGATAAACAAGAGATTAGAAAGGACAAAAAACGAATATAACAACTATTTGTCTGCAGCTTTGAAAACTTAGGCAAAATGGACAAATATTTTTGAAAAATATAAACAGAACTAACTCAAGAAAAAATTAATTGGATAGTCTTATAATTATTAGATAAACTAATGCAGCAATTAAAATCTTCCCACAAAGAAAACACCAGAGCCAGATGATTTTACATTCAAGTTCTACCAAACTTTAAACAAATATATTCTCTCTTAGACAGCAGAAAAAGAGAGAATGACCCAATTTCTTCAATGAAGCCAGTGTAACCTTAATCCCCAAAACAACCATTTATTTTACCAACATTTGGTAAAATTCATACTCATTCTTTTTTTTTTTTTTTTTTTTTTTTTTTAATCGAGATGGACTCTTGCTCTGTCACCCAGGCTGGCGTGCAGTGCCGTGATCACAGCTCACTGCAACCTCCACCTCCCAGGTTCAAGCAACTCTTCTGTCTCAGCCTCCCAAGTAGATGAGATTACAGGTGCCTGCCACCACGCCCAGCCAATTTTTGTACTTTTAGTAGAGACGGGGTTTCACCATATTGGCCAGGTTGGTCTCAAACAGCTGACCTTGTGATTGTCCTGCCTCGGCCTCCCAAAGTGCTGGAATTACAGACCTGAGCCACTACGCCTGGCCTCAACACTGTTCTTAATAAGACTCTTAGAAAATTTGAAATAAATAAACCCAATAAACAATGCACATTAAATATTTAAAGCAAAACTTACCCTATATGAAAAATTGTTGGAGGCATTCTCTTCTAAGTTAGGAATGGAAAAAAAAATTATTCTATTGCCACATTTAGGCAACAATGTATTGAAGAGTTTTGCCAGGGCAATAAAACCAGAAAAAATAAAAAGATACATAAAAACTTTTAAAGTTGATAAAAAGCTGTCAATACTTGCAGATGATAATGCTTTTTTACTTACAAAACCGAAAGGACCTACCTGTACATGATTAGAAATAATAGGAGAGTTTGCTGGGTGCGTTGGCTGACACCTGTAATCCCAGCACTCTGGGAGGCCAAGGAGGGTGGATCACCTGAGGTCAGGAGTTCGAGACCAGACTGGCCAACATGGTGTAACCCCATCTCTACTGAAAACAGGAAAATTAGCTGGGCATGGTGGCAGGCGCCTGTAATCCCAGCTACTCAGGAGGCTGAGACAGGAGAATCATTTGAACCCAGGAGGCAGAGGTTGCAGTGAGCCAAGATCGCACCACTGCACTTCAGCCTGGGCAACAAAGAGAGAGACTCTGTCTCAAAAAAATAAAAAAGAAAGAAAAGAAAAAAAAAATAATAGGACAGTTTGGCAAGGTAACTGGGTGCAAGATCAATATAAAAATGTCAACTGCTGTTCTAAACACAACCTGAAACATAGAAAACACGAAGAAAAGACAATAAATTACAACTGTCAGAAGATGTTTCAAACCTCTATAATTTTTTTGGTTTACAGAGATATTAAAGAAAATATATATAAATACAGAAATATATTCATGAGTAGACTACTTACATGTTATCAGTTCTCCCCAATCAATCTATTGATTCAAATGGATTCAATGCAATTTAAATAAAAATCCCACCTAGGGTATTGTTAAATGAATTTTAATAGGATGATTTTAAAATATATATGAAAGAGTTAAGGGCTAAAAGTACTCTAACAAGGATACTTCTGAAAAAGAACAAGAATAAGGAACTTGCCTTACCAAACATCACCTCACTATGAAGCTATAGTAATTAGGTCAGTCAGGTATTGATGCAAGGACAGCCACATTGACCAATGGAATAGAAAAGAGAGCTCAGAAACAAACGAATGCATGTAAATAACTTTATGATGTGACAGAGGCACCATGTCCTATCAGAATGGAAAAGAGAAACTACTGGAGGATATAGGATACATGTACCAAAGTACCCATTACAGCAATGTTCTCATGGCAAAAACAATTAGAAACAACCCAAATGCCTGTCAAAGGGAGAGTAAATACAGTGTTACATATTCTCACACTTGTATATTATACAGCAGTTATAAAAGAAATGTAGAGAAATGTAACAATATGTATTAATCTTGAAAATGTAAAGTTAAGTCAAAGAAGTAAATCTCAAAGGATTACATATGGTATAATATCCTTTTGGTAAAAATAAAAACAACTAAAGTGAATATGTTTGCATTTACACACAATTATATATAATATGTACATACTGTACAATATCTATACACAATGTGTTACATAGAGAAGCAATAAAACTTTATAATAAAGGAAGCAAGTGAACTAACACAGGCTCTCAGACATTGGTTGCCTTGTGAGAGTGAACAAGGAGGCAGAAGGATGGATTGGTTTTTGGTGGGTTGGGGAGAATCTCATTGTTAGACATAGGTTATGGTCAAGGTCTTAGCTTTTGTTTTAGATGGTGTTTTCGAGAATACTTGCTGCATTTTTAAAAATAATTAAGGATAAGTAAATAAAAGTCACCAATAATGGACCAATAATTAGTGCATATCAGGATTATAATTAATCCAAGTCTATGCAATCTGAGATCCAATAAAATAAAACAATAAAATAAAGGGTAGACCATTGTAGAAATACAAGGCCATGTTAGTAGTACTAATCCTGTTGCAGTTTTTCTTTAGAGACTTCCTTGGTCCCAGCGTCAGGATGGGGTGCCATGGTTATTTGCTTGTGTCCCCATCCAGTTCTTGTGGAAGCATTTTCAACAGGATAGTGAGCCATTCCTCTGGTCAAAGCAACAGTAACATCAGCTCCTCAGACTTCACAAGATGACAGAGCCCCACTCATTCCCAGATCAGGGCTCCACATTGATCCTATTATTTTCCAGGCCCTGGGGTCACTTTCTAGCCCTTCTCTTGACCCAGGAACTTCTTATCATTCTCCTTCATCAAGTCAGTTAAACATCTCTGCATGTCAGTTGCACCTGCATTGGTCACTGGTTTTGTTTTGAGTGGTTCATTCCATGGATGGAGGACTCAGTTTCCCCAGCAGTCACAACTTAATGAAAATGGCAAATGAGTTAAACTGGCTAGATATCACTCAAGAACAAAATTGACAGTCATGGTCTGACTTATCCACTATTCCCCTTTCAGTCAGTGATGTCCATGTGTATTTGTTCATTCTCACACTACTATAAAGAACTACCTGAGACTGGGTAATTTATGGAGAAAAAATGTATAATTGACTCACAGTTCTGAAGACTGTTCAAAAGTCTTCAGGAAACTTACAATCATGGCAGAAGGGTTAAAGGATGTCCTACCACAGTGGAGCAGAAGAAAGAGAGCAAAGGGGGAAGTGCTATGCACTTTAAAAAAAACAATCTTATGAAAACTCACTCACTATCATGAGAACAGCAAGAGGGAAATCTGCCCCCATGATCCAATCATCTCGCACCAAGTTCCTTCCCCAACATTGGGAATTACAATTTGACATGAGATTTGAGTGAGGACACAAAGGCAAAACATATTACTCAGTGTCTGGTCCCCCCCAAATCTCATGTTCTTCTCACATTTCAAAACAAAATCATGCCTTCCCAACAGATCCTCAAAGTCTTAACTCATTCTAGCATTAACTCAAAAGTCCAAGTCCAAAGTCTCATCTGAGACATGGTAAGTTCCTTCTCCCTATGAGTTTGTAAAATCACAAACAAGTTAGTTACTTCCAAGACACAATGAGGGCACAGGCATTGGTAAATGCCCCCATTCCAAAAGAGAGCAACTGGCCAAAACAAAGGGACTACAGGCTCCATAGAAGTCCAAAAACCATCAGGGCAGTCATTAAATCTTAAAGTTAAAAAATAATTTCCTTTAACTCCATGTCACACATCCAGGCCACACTGACGCAAGGGGTGGATTCCCAACACCTTGAGCTGCTCCAGCCCTGTGGCTCTGCAGGGTAAAGCCCCTGCAGAGTGCCTGCAGTTTTTCCAGGTGGATGGTGCAAGCTGTCAATGGATCTGCCTTTCTGGGGTCTAGAAGATGGTGGCTCTCTTCTCACAACTATACTAGGCAGTGCCCCAGTGGGGGACTCTGTGTGGGGACTCCAACCCCACATTTCCCTTCCTCATTGCAATAGTAGATGTTCATGAGGGCTCTGCTCCTGCAGCAGACTTCTGCCTGGACATCCAGGCATTTCCACACATTCTCTGAAATCTAGGCAGAGGCTCCCAAACCTCAACTCAAGCCTTCTGCATACCCACAGGCCCAACACTACATGAAAGCCACCAAGGCTTGGAGCTTACACCCTCTGAAGCAGTGAACTGAGCTATACCTTGGCCCATTTTAGCCACAGCTGGAATTGGAGTGGCTGGAATGCAGGGCACCATGTCCAGAGGCTGCACAGGGCAGCAGGACCTTGGGCCTGGCCCATGAGACCATTTTCCCCTCCTAGGCCTCCAGGCCTGTGATGGGAGGGGCTGCCTCCCTGAAATGCCCTGGAGGCATTTTCCCCATTGTCTTGGCTATGAACATTTAGCTCTTCTTTATTTATGCAAATTTCTGCAGCCTTGAATTCCTCCTGAGAACATTTTTGTTGTTGTTGTTTGTCTTATCACATGCTCAGACTGCAAATTTTCCAAATATAAGTTCTAGTTTCAGGTAATTTATTTGTTTATGCAAATGAGCATAGGCTTTTAGATGCAGCCAGGCCACATCTTGAACAGTTTGCTGCTTAGAAATTTCTTCTGCCAAATACCTTAAATTATCTCTCTCATGTTTAAAGTTCCACAGATCTCCAGAGCAGGGCACAACACTACCAGTCTGTTTGCTAAAGCATAGCAAGAGTGACCTTTATTCCAATTCCCAGTAAGTTCTTCATCTCCATTTGAGACCATCTCAGCCTGGACTTCACTCTCTATATCACTATGAGCATTTTGGTCACAACCATTTGACAAGTCTCTAGGAAGTTCCAAACTTTCCCTCATCTTCTTGTCTTTTTCTGAGCCCTCCAAACTGTTCCAACCTCTGCCCATTACCCAGTTTCAAAGCCACTTTCATATTTTCAGGTATCTTTATAGCAATGCCCTGCTTCTCTAGTACCAATATTCTATATAGTCCATTCTCACTGGAAGCATGACTGAAAGGTCTCAGGAAACTTACAATCATGGCAGAAGGGTGAACAGGAACCAAGCATCTCTTACTATAGCAGAGCAGGAGAGAGAGAGAGCAAGGCAGAAAGTGCTACACATTTTTAAATGACCAGTTCTCATGAGAACTCACTATCATGAGAACAGCAAGGGGAAAATCTGCCCCCATGATCTAATCACCTCCCATCATATCCCTCCCCCAACACTGGGAATTACTATTTGACATGAAATTTGGGTGGAAACACAGATCCAAATCATATCCCCACATAATCTTGCCCTGGTGTAAGAGACACCATATGCAATGAATGTGCAGATTAGAAAAGGAGTCAGACTAGGAAAACCTCCCATGCATTGATTGCTTTGTTTCCTCACTTTTATTATAGCTTACCCATCCTTCCCTACCTCCAGAGGTATGATTTTGAAAACTAAATCCAAAGAAAGCCAAAAGCTAATGGTGGCTCCCACAGATGGTTGTTTCTCAAAGGGTTTACAAAACCTGATTGATTATCAGAGCCATCTGAGGAGAGCTTTCAATGTGGAACAGTGGTTCTCAAGGGGTGGTCCCTGGACCAGCAGTATCAGCATCACCTGGGAGCTTGTTATGAATGCACATTCTCAGATGACACCTCAGACTCACTGAATCAGAAACTCTGGGGTTGAGTCCAGCCATCTGTAGTTTTATAGGTGATTTTAAAGGAATGTAAAAATTGAGAGGCCCTGAGAGCATCTCAAGTCCTGCTACTGAAGAGTTGGGAGTTCTAGAGGGGCCCATGTTTCAGAATGTTAACAAGATCCCCCTGGTAGATGCTAAAGACTACCAGATGGCTCTCAAGAGCCTGAAGCCATTTGTCTTTCTTTCTAGGAATATAAATGACAAATACACCACTAACTGATGAGGATCTCTCCTCCTACCCTGCTCTATTTTCTGCCTTGTTGATCTCACTCTGGACTCAAGGCAGTTGAATCTGTTCCCCAAAAGTCTATTTCTGTGTGATGTTCTGGTGTTAACAGAGGATTGCACATAGTTTCTTGGTGGGAAAAAAAAATGAATCAAATTTCTGCTTTTTCAGCCTAAATTATATATTCTTTTTAGACACTATTTTCCAATTATCAAAAACAAGCTTCGCACAATTGTTCCAGATTTCTCACTTTGTCGACAGAGGTTTCATGAAGATATTTACAAAAGCTTTGAGAAAGATTAAGGCCATAGCAACCTGGTCCAGGGAATACAACTTGGGGTTGGCCACAGGCCATGGGAGCCCTGGTGCACAGGTGGAGATCAAGGTTCCTCTGAGTAAGACTGCTTGCCTCAAACCCACATCCCATGCCCCTGCCCTGTCTGTCTCAGTCTTGAAAGCTACAGAAATAACACTACATCTTCAGACTAAGATTTGGTCTTTTGGTCTTAGAACTCTCCCTACAACAACCCCTCTGCCTTTTCTTTTTTTATTGTAGTAAAATATACATAATGTAAAATTTATCATTTTATCTATTTATTTATTTATTTTTACACAGGGTCTCACTCTCTTGACCAGACTGGAGTGCAGTGGTGCAAGCTCAGCTCACTGCAGCCTCGACTTCCCTGGACTCAGGTGATCTTCCCATCTTACCCTCCTGAGCAGCTGGGACTATGGGCATCTGCCACCATGCCTGGCTAATTTTTATATTTCTCACAGAGACAGGGTTTCACTATGTTGCCCAGTTGGTCTCAAACTCCTGGGCTCAAAAGATCTGCCCTCCTAAATTTACCATTTTAACCAGTTTTAAGTTTACAGTTCAATGGCATTAAGCACATTCATATTGTTATGCAACCATCCCAACCATCTATCTTCAGAATTTTTTATCCCAAACTGACATTCTGGACCCATTAATCACTCATTATCCCCTCCTCCCAGCTCCTGGCAAGCCCTAGATTACTTTCCTTCTATATGAACTTGACTATTCTGGATATCTCTTATAAGAAGAATCATACACGCCAGGCACAGTAGCTCATGCCTGTAATCCCAGCATTTTGGGAGGCCTAGGCAGGTGGGTCACTTGAAGTTAGGAGTTCAAGACCCACCTGGCCAACATAGTAAAACACTGTCTCTACTAAAAATACAAAAATTAGCTGGGCATGGTGGCGGATGTCTGTAATCTCAGCTACTTGAGAGGTTGAGGCAGGAGAATCGCTTGAACCAGGGAGGCGAAGGTTGCAGTGAGCGGAGATAGTGCCACTACATTCCAGCCTAGGAAACAGAGCAAGACTCTGTCTCAAAAAAAAAAAAAAAGAAAGAAAGAAAGAATTATCATACAATGTTTTCCTTTATGTGTTTGGCTTACTTCACTCATTTAGCATAATGTTCTTAAGGCTGATAGAAGTTGTAGCATCTATCAGAATTTTGTTCTTTCTTAAGGCTGAAAAATATTCCATGGCATATACATACAACATTTTTTAATCCTTTTATTTTGATAGACATATGAGTTATTTTCACTTTTTGTCTATTATAAATAATACTGCTATGAACATGGGTGTAAAAGTATCTGTTCAACTACCTTCTTTCAGTTCTTTGGAGGTATATATGTAGAAGTGGGACTTCTGAATCATGTGGTAATTCTATGTTACTTTTTGAGGAACTGCTAGACTATTTTCCACAGTGCTGCACCATTTGACATTCCTGCCAGCAAGGCACAAGGGTTCCAATTTGTCCACATCCATGTCCACATCCATCTTGGGGCATTTGTAAAAGGTGTTTACTACCCGGCAACAACATAAGGAAGAAACAGTGTCTTGCTCATGTCTGTCATGCTAGCAATGAGTACAGAGTCTCATACAGAGCAAGTTGAGTGAATATTTTGCAGATTGATATGGATTGAGGGAAATAACACCCATTTACTCTTTCTTTCATTAAATCCCTAGAAATCCCCGCCCATGGGGTCGCCCTACTTTTTGTATTCCCACAGTAATTTACACTTCTCTAAAACTGCACATCACATTTTACTTTACTCAATTTTCAGAGTCATGGGACTTCCATCTTATTTTTCTCTAAGACTATGAGTCTCTTTAGGGGAGAATCTGAAGATAGGCTCTCCTTGAGCTGTTCACATCTTTCCCATTCTTCAGGACTTAAGTCTTCTTTCCCCAGAATACCTTTTTTAACCATTGCACTCAGAGAACTTTTGCCCGACAGAGTAATAGTTTTTATTTAATTGGCCTGATCATTGACAGCCTCAATCAATATCAAGTGACTCAATGAATCAAAAACTAAGGGAAAAAATGAGCAAACAAATAACCCATTTAACATAAATTATTCTCTACGTTAACACAAGTTACTGACTACCCACCATGTGCTAGGTGCTTGGGAATATCAGAGGAATAACACACCATCCTTGCCCTTCAGAAAAACATCTAATATTTATTTATCTCATTAATAGGAGGCAGTGCAGGTAACCATAAGAGTGCAAAGATACCAGACAGTGTCCTAAATAAGGGAATAAGATGCAAAGTGTATAAAAGTCTTCATGGAGTAGATACTTCTTGAGATGAATCTTTAAAACGTAGAATTTTCTAAATATACAAAACAGAGACTTTGCATTCCAAGCAAAAGGAATGGGAGGAGGAAAATACAAAACCATAAAATAGGCTGACCTTGTTAGAAGCCTACAAGTGGGGCAGCCTTGTTGAAGTGGAGAGGTGGAGAGTGAAAAGCATGTGTGGCGAGCTGTGACTTCCTTATCCAGACACATCTCATCTGGCTGATACACATACCCATATCCCTGTCACATTGGTCACTGTGTTCACCAAACATGCAATGTTTGCCCCTGCCTCTGTTTGTGTCAACCCCACCTTCCTACTTGGAATACTTGTCCTCACTTCCTTTTTCTGGATCCATGAGTATCTAGTTTTGTGACCCACAAACCTAGATATAGTTTGATGAGTCAACTAATTATTCAGGACAGAGAGTGATCACTGAGAAAAAGAGGAGAATAAAAGTCAAAAGAGATTCTGAAGATTATGGAAACTACTTTGATTTGCTCTGCGTTTGAGTTATCAGTGTTATGACTAGAGATTCATACAATGCTGAAGAGACAAAGAAATATTCTAACACTTCCATTCAAGATGGTAGACTGAGCATATATACTACCTTCAGCTCCTTCCAGAAACTCCAGTAATGTATCAATAAACTGATTTTTTTACAAGAACAACAACAATTGGTGAAAAGGACAATTGCAACAAAATTTTGGCAGCTCTGGAGCAGGAGGATCAGTGGATTAGTGACTTGGCTAAGTCCAGAAAACTGTATCCTAAGCCAGTGATGGAGAGAGCTTCCAGAAACAGAAGAAATCTCAAAAGGTTCTGGAATTTGTGGCTCTATGTACATCTAAAAGTGAAGATACAGGTGAAGTTAAAAACAGGAGGATCAATTAAAATTATATTTGATGCTGTAAAAGATTTCTTCCTTCACTTCGGCAGAAGAATAAAGACTTATTCTTTGTTGATTGCAAAACAGAGGCTCCCTTGGCATATGAAGAGAAGTATAGCTGAGAATAAGTGGAAGTTGAACCCCCACCCCTAACCCTACCACCATTCAGCTGTCTTCTCTCACTCAGCCTCAGAAACGGAAGCCAAACTTACAAAGCTTAGCAGGAATTTGGAAGAGTCTCCTTTGGGGAAGTTGACCAGCCCAATAATAAACCTAGAGGCACTGACAAGAAGGGTTCCTGCAACATAAAACTCAACAAGAGTTGCACTCTAAGAGCAACCTGAGTTGATAAGCCTTATACTCCCCGTACAAACACCAACAGCTACCAATGAACCTTTTGGTGCCCCATTCTTAAAAATAAATGGAGAGTTCAGTGTCACTACTGTCTTGTACATTTCAGCTTTGATGAACTTGCAACATTTTGATCAGCTGTAGCCTCCTTCTGGCCTGCTCAGATTTGCATAGCAAAGAAACATTTCAGCCACCAACTAGTCAGTACATACAGGCAAAGTGTCAATGTGATGAAATCAATAGGCAGAAGCCATTTTTGCATTTGAGGTCGGAGTTAATACTCTCTGTATCTTTTTTTTTTTTTTTTTTAAATTTTGACACAGAGTCTCGCTCTGTCACCAGGCTGGAGTCCAGTGGCACGATCTTGGCTCACTGCAATATCCACCTCCCAGGTTCAGGCAATTCTCCTGCCTCAGCCCCCCAAGTAGCTGAGACTACAGGCATACACCACCACGCCCAGCTAATTTTTGTATTTTTAGTAAAGATGGAGTTTCACCATGTTGACCAGGATGGTCTAGATCTCTTGACCTCAAGTGATCCACCCGCCTCAGCCTCCAAAGCGCTGGGATTACAGGCATAAGCCACCACACCCGGTTGACCCTCTGTATCTTAATGAGAATGGTGGTCTGAGAAGTCACAGAGCTGTAGTCTAGAAGCTGTGCTTTTGTGCAATCTCTAAAACAATATTTAACCTTTTTTATTTTTTTTAAATGTTTATTGCTACATAGTATTTTAGATATTCATGGGGTACATGTGATATTTTGTTAGATAGAATGCATGCATAATGATCAGGTCAAGGTATTTAGGGTATGCATTACATTGACTATTTATAATTTCTAGATATTGGGAACATTTCAAGTTCTTTCCTCTAAGAGCTACTTGAACTATACAATTCTTTGTTGTTAACTATAGATACCCTACTCTGCTATCAAACATTAGAACTTATACCTTCTATCTCTCTGTATGTTTGTGCCCATTGGCCAACCTCTCTTTATTCCCCCTCTCACCCACACGCCCTTTGCAGCCTCTGGTATCCATCATTCTATTCTCTACCTTCATGAGATCAAGTTTTCTAGTTCCCACATATGAGTGATAACGTGTGAAATTTGTCTTTCTATGTCTGGCTTATTCCACTTACCACAATGACCTCAAGTTCCTGTAAATGACAGGATTTCATTCTTTTTTATGCTCAAATAATATTTCATTGTGTATATATGTCATTTTTTCTTTAGTAATTCATCCATTGATGGACATTCAGATTGATTCATATTTTTGTTATTGCGTATAGTCCTACAATAAACATGCAAGTGCAGATATCCCTTTGGTAAGCTGATTTATTTTCCTTTGGAAATCCCAGTAGTGGTATTGCTGCGTCATTTGGCAGTTCTACTTTTAGTTTTTGAGAAATCCCTATTTTGTTTTCCATAATGGTTGCACTAATTTATATTCCCACCAACAGTGCATAGGAGATCCCTTTTCTCTGTATCCTCATCAAAATCTGTTTTTTTCTCATTAGTAATAGCCATTCTAACTAGAGTAAGATGATATCTCATTGTGGTTTTGATTCGCATTTCCCTGATAATGATGTTGAGAATTATTTCATATACAAGTTAGTCATTTGTATGTCTTCTTTTGAAAAGTGTCTATTCATGTCCTTTGCCCACTTTTTAATGGAATTACTTGTTTTTATACTATTGAGTGGTAAACGTATTCTAGATATTAGTCTCTTGTCAGGTGAATGGTTTGCATATATTTTCTCCCATTCAACAAGTTTTTCATCATTCTACTCATTGTTTTCTTTGTTGCAAAGAAGTGTTTTAATTTAATATAGTTCCATTTGCCTATCTTTGTTTTTATTGTGTGTGCTTTCAAGGTCTTAGTCATAAAATCTTTGCCTAAACCAATGTCCTGAACTGTTTTCTGTATGTCCTCTTCTAGTAGTTTTATAGTTTCAGATCTTACTTTTAAGTCTTTAATCCATCTTTAGTTGATTTTTGTTTATGATGAGAGATAGGGATCCAGTCTCATTCTTCTGCATATGGACATTCAATTTTTCCAGAGCCATTATTGAAGAGTGTGTCTTTTCCCCAGTATGTGTTCTTGACACCTTTATCAAAAATTAGTCGGCTATAGACGCATGGAATTATTTCTGGATTCTCTATTCTGTTGCATTGATCTGTGTGTCTGTTTTTTATACCAATACCTTTCTGTTTTGCCTTGTAGTATATTTTGAATAGTGTGATGCCTCCAGCTTTGTTCTCTTTTGCTCAGAATTGCTTTGGCTATTTGAGCACTTTTTTTATTCCATACATATCTTAGGATTATTTTTTCGATTTCATGTAAAAAATGGCATTGGTATTTTGAAAGGAATTCCATTGAATCTGTAGATTGCTTTGGGCAGTATGGCCATTTTAATAATATTAATTCTTCTGATACACGAGCATGGGATGTCTTTTTATTTACTTATGTCCTCTACAATTTCTTTCATTAGCGTTTTGTTGTTTTTCATGTATAGATCTTTTACACCCTTGGTTAAATTTATTCCTAATCATTTTATTTTATTTTTGTAGCTATTGTAAATGGGATTGCCCTCGTCATTCCTTTCTCAATTAGTTCAGTATGAATGTACAGAAATGCTACTGATTTTTGTATGTTGATTTGTATCCTGCAAACTTACCGAATTTATTTATCAAACCTAAGAGTTGTTTGGTGGAGTGTTTAGTTTTTTTCTGGCTGTAGGATCATATCATCAACAAAGAGGTACAATTTGATAGCTTTTCCAATTTGGATGCTTGCCTTTTATTTCTTTCTCTTGCCTGATTGCTCTGGCTAGGACTTCCAGTACTAGGTTGACTAGGAGTCACAAAAATGGGCCATCCAGTATGATGCTAGCTTTGGATTTGCCATATATGGCCTTTATTATTTGTAAGTATTTTCCTTCTATGCCCCATTTGTTGACAGTTTTTATCATAAAGCAATGTTGAATTTTATCAAATGCTTTTTCTACATCTTTTGAGATAGTCATATGGTCTTTGTCCTTCATTCTGTTGATGTGACGTATCACCTTTATTTATTTCCATATGTTGAACCATCCTTGCAACCTGGGGAAAATTCCACTTGATCACGGCACATATATACATATTTTTTATGTGCTGTTGGATTCAGTGTGCTCAATTCCTGAGAATTGTTGCATCTATGTTCATCAGAGATAATGGCCTGCATTTTTTTTCTTGTCATCGCATTCCTGTCTGGTTTGGGTATTAGGGTAATGGTGGTCTCATAGAATGAGTAAAAGGGAGAATTACATCCTCTTCGATTTTTTAGAATAGTTTGAGGAAAATTGATGTTATTTCTTCTTTGAAAGTTTGGTAGGATTTAGCAGCTAAGTCATCTGGTCTTTACTTTTAGGGGAGATTTTTTATTACAGATTCAATCTCATTATTTGTTATTGGTCTGTCCAGATTTCCTATTTCTTCCTAATTCAATCTTGGTAGGTTGTATGTGTCCAGGACTTTATCTGTTTCCTTTAGGTTTTCTAGGTTGTGCACATGCATTTGTTTGTGACAGTCTCTGATCATCATTTTTATTTCTGTGATATCAACTGCAATGTCTCTATTTTTATTTCTGATTTTGTTTATTTGGGTCTTTTCTCTCTTTTTGATTAGGCTAGCAAGTGGTTTATCAGCTTTGTTTATATTTTTAAGAAGGCAACTTTTCATTTTGTTGAACCTTTAGACTGTTTCAGTCTCTATTTCTTTTAGTTCTGTTCTGACTTTTTGTTGTTGTTGTTGTTCCTTCTATTAATTTTGGGTTTGGTAACTTCTTGCTTTGCTAGCCTCTTCAGGTGCATTGTTGATGGTTTACTTGAAATATTTCCACTTTTTTATGTTGACATTTATTGCCATAAACTTCTCTCTTGGGATTTTTTTGCTATATCCCATACATTTTGATATGTTGTGCTGTGATTTTCATTTGTTTCAAAAATGTTTTTCAACATTGGTGCAAAAGTAATTGCAGTTTCAAACTGTGAATTTTAAATCATTATAACTAGGCTCAAACACATCTTTATTAAAGAAAATAGGAACCCTTACAATCAACACATTTTTGCAAACGAGAAATAAGTTTGTTCCTTCCTGTAGCATAAAAATCCATGCTTCAGGATTCGATGAACTCTTGGGAAGCATTTTCTGCATCCTGCTGGTTGTGGAAGCATTTTATCTGCAAAAAGTCATTAAGATGTTTGAAGAAGGGGTAGTTGATTGGCAAGAGGTCAGGGGAATATGGCAGATGAGGCAAAACTTTGTAGCCTAATTTGTTCAACTTTTGAAGCATTGGTTGTGTAATGTGTCATCAAGTGTTGTTATGGAGAGTTGGGCCATTTCTGTTGACCAGTGCAGTCTGCAGGCATTGCAATTTTCAGTGCATCTCATGGATTTGCTGAGCATACTTCTCAGATGTAATGGTTTCACTGGGATTCAGAAAGCTGTAGTGGATCAGACTGGCAGCCAACCGCCAAACAGGGACCATTACTTTTTCTGGTGCAAATTTGGCTTTGAGAAGTGTTTTGGAGCTTTTTCTCAGTCTAACCACTGAGTTGGTCATAGCCAGTTACTGTATAAAATCCACTTTTCATCACACATCACGACCTGATCAAGAAATGGTTCATTGTTGTTGCATAGAATAAGAGAAGATGGCACTTCAAAATAATGATTTTTTAAATCTTCAGTCAGTTAATGAGGCACCCGTTTATGGAGCTTTCTCACCTTTCCAGTTTGCTTCAAATGCTGTATGACCATAGAGTAGTTGACGTTGAGTTCTTTGGCAATGTCTCCTGTAGTTGTAAGACACTTATCTTCTACAATTGCTCTCAATTGGTCATTGTCAATTTCCAATGGCCGCCACTATATTCTTCATCTTCAAGTCTCTCATCTCCTTTAAAAAACATATTGAACCACTACTGCACTGTATTTCATTAGAAGATACTGGGCAAAATATATTGTTAATGTTGTGAGTTGTCTCCACTGCTTTACAACCCACTTTGAACTCGAATACGAAAATCATTCAAATTTACTTTTTGCCTAACATGATTTCCAGGGTTTAAAATAAACAGCAAGAAATAAGTCACTAGCAAAAAAAACATAAAGCAAGAAGTGCCCATTAAAATGATGTATAATACAACCACATTTATTTAGGAATGTATTCCAATATCAAATAGCAAATTCCAACAATGCAAAAATTGCAATTACTTTTACATTCACCTAATATATCCTCCTTAGTTTATTTCTTAACCCAGTGGTCATTCAAGAGCATGCTGTTTAATTTCTATGTATTTGTACTTTTTCTAAAGTTCCTCTTGTACTGATTACCAGTTTTATTCCATTGTAGTCTCAGAAGATACTTGGTATGATTTTGAGTTTTTAAAATTTTGTTATGACTTGTTTGTGTTCTAACATATGGTCTATTCTGGAAAATGTTTTGTGTGTTGATGAGAATATGCATTCTGTAGCTATTGAATGAAATGTTATTTAAATGGCTTTTAGATCCATTTGATCTAATTTGCAGTTTAAATCTGAAGTTTGTTGAATTTTTGTCTAGATGATCTGCCTAATGCTGAAAGTGGGATGGTAAAGTCCTCAACTATTATTGTATTAGAATCTATCTCTCCCTTTGAATCTAATGATATTTGTTTCATATATCTGAGCACTGTAATGTTGGGTGCATCTATGTTTAGAACTGTTACATCCTTTTGCTGAATTCATCCTTTTATCATTATATAATGACCTTCTTTATCTCTTTTTACTGCTTTTTGACTTAACATCTGTGTCATCTGATACAAATATAGCTACTCCTACTCACTTTTAGTTTCTATTTGAATGGAGTATCTTTATCCTTTTATTTGCAGTATATATGTGTCTTTACAGGTGAGATGAGTTTCTTGTAGATAACACAAAGTTGGGTCATGTTTTTTAATCCATTTAGTCAGTCTATATTTTTTAAGTGCAAAGTTTAATCTGTTTACATTCAAGGTTATTACTGATATGTGAGGGCTTATTTCTGTCATTTTATTAAGTAATTTCTGGTTATTTTGTATATCTTTTGTTCCTTTCTCTTTCTCTCATATTGTTTATCATTGTGGTTTGGTAGTGTTCTGTAGTGGTAACATTTTAGTTTTTTCTCTTACTTGTTTATGAGCTTGCTCTGCCAGTGGTTTTTATATTTTCATGTCTTCATGGTGGTTGGTATTGTTCTTTCACTTCCAAGTGTAGCACTCATTTAAGCATTTCTGGTAGGGTCAGTCTAGTGATAATGATTTTCCTCAGCTTTTGCTTAGAGAATGAAAAAAACTATTTATCTTTCTCTTATAAAAGATAACATTGCTGAGTATAGTATCCTGGGTCACCAGGGGTTTTTTTGTTTTGTTTTGTTTTGTTTTCCCGGCACTTTTAATATATCATCCCATCCTCTCCTGCCTATAAGACTTCTGCTGAGATATCTGCTGTTAAGTCTCATGGGGATTCCTTTATACATTATTAGGTGATTTTCTCTTGCTGTTTGTAAAAATTTACTTTGTCTTTGACTTGACAGTTTGACCATAATATGCTATGGAGGAGACTTTTTTAAATTGTATTTATTTGAGAATCTTTGAGCCTCCTGTATCCAGATGTCTAATTTTTAAATAAACTTGGGAAGTTTTCATCTATTGTTTCATTAAATATGTTTTCTTACCCTTTCATTTTCTGTTTGCCTTCTGGGCCAAAAATTCAAATATTTGGTCATTTTATGGTGTCCCATATATCAATGTAAGCTTTGCTCATTCCTATGTCCTCATTTTTATCTGACTGGGTTATTGCAAAAAGCCTATCTTCTAGTTCTAAGGTTCTTTCTTCCGTTTGATCTAGTCTATTGTTGCAGCTCTTGAATGTATTTTGCATTTAATTTAATAAATGTTTCAGTTATAGAATTTCTATTTGGTTGTATTTATAATATCTGTCTCTTTGGTAAATTTCTCATTCATATCATGAATCACTTTTCTGACTTTTTTGTATTGTTCTTTAGATTTCATAAATTTCTTTTTGATTGTGATCTGTTGCTAGAGAATTCTTGTGTTCTTTTGAAGGTGTCATAGTTCCTTGCTTTTTGATGTTTCCTGTGTCCTTATGTTGATATCTGCACATCTAGCATAACAGTCTCTTCTTCTAATTTTTTAATTTGATTTTTTTAGGGGAGGACATTTTCCTGAAGATGTATCTGTGGTGTTGGTTGGGTAGGGTACTTCGGGTTTGATTCTGGGATTGTGCAGTAGTGTAGTCTCTGTATGATTTCTTTGGCTAAGAACAGCATCAGTGTTATCTGTGATTTCCTCATTGGCTTAGGGGGCAGTTGTTAGTGGAGACAGTGGTGAAGTTTTGCTGGGGACTGAGACACCATGTGGGCCAATCTTCAGGCCCCAGTGATGGCAGCAGCAGGCTGAGCATGCCTATCCTTGGGTACCAGGGTGGTGTATGCTGGCAGGTATTAGCCAGTCCAGGCAGGTTGATTATTGGCCTTCCAGGTGGCTTGCCCAGGTGTCAGGAATGGCAGTGGTGGGCTGGGCAGGTGGGTTATTGAGCCCCTGGGCAACAGGTGTGGCATGGGCAATCATGGTAGCAGTGGTGGGACAATCTTTGGGATGCAAGAGATCCCTGCTGGTTTTGATGATGGCTACAGTGGGTTGGATGGGCCAGTCCCATCCAGGTCTGCAGATGGCACATGCAGATGAGTGGCAACTGCGGTGGTGGTGGCAGATTCAGGGGGTCCAACCTCAAATACCAGAAGGACTGCTCAGGTATCAACAGTGGTAGACTAGATTGAGCAATACCCGAGCTCCTGGATGGTGTGCTCAGGTACTCAAGTTTCAGTCTTTGAGGATGAACCTCCTATAGTCATGGGTCTCTTAACAACAGGAATATGTTCTGATAAATGCATTGTTAGATGATTTCATTGTTATGCAAACATCACACTTACACAAACCTAGGATGGTGTAGCCTACTACGAACCTAGGCTATATGGTATAGCCTATCGCTCCTAGGCTACAAACCTGGACAGCATGTTAAGGTACTGAGTACTGTATGCAATTATAACATTATGGTAATTATTTGTGTACCTAAACATATCTAAACATGGGGAAGGTACAGTAAAATATAGTACAAAAGGTTTTTTTCAGTGGTACGCCTGTATAGGGCACTTACTGTGTACAGAGTTTGCAGGACTGAAAGTTGGTCTGGGTGAGTCAATGAGTGAGTGGTGAGTGAATGTGAAGGCCTAAGATATTACTGTATAAACTTTATAAACATGGTACACTTAGGATACATGAAATTTGTGAGAAAAATAAAGTAATTGAACAATGATGTGGTGGCTACAACATCAACAGGGAATAAGAATTTTTCAGCTCCATTATAATCTTATGGGACCACCATTATATAAGTGGTCCATCGTTGACAGAAATATCCTCACGTGGTGTGTGACTATCATTTGTAAAGCAACTGATAACTGTTGGAAGATAGCAAGTGGAGAGAACTGTTTTCCAAACTGCCCCTTACCCATCACAGTCAGCCCCTAACACAGGCCCCCACTAATTCCTTTGAGCCTGTTGACAGCAGACTCCTTAATGCTTGTGTCTATCTCTGACATCCACTGTGAGCTCTCTCCTAACATACTTACAACTCCATGGCAAGGTGAGATCAGAGCTCTCCACAGGAGATTAGTAAAGCAGACAGGAGGACAGGTTAAGCTGCCCCTGACCTCTTATCCTACTCCCACCACCCAGACCCCACCCTCTAGTTTGCGCTTGGGTGTGCAGAGGTGCTTTCTCCTCTTCCCTTCTGCTGTGCTTTCCCCAAATGACTAAGCAGACCTATTTTATCATTATTGAAAATCAAGCAAGTTGCACTCTGTGAGTGCCCTCTCTGGCTGGGGATCTTTCTCTGATGAAGCTTGGTGTGGCTGCCAAGTATGGAGAGTGCAGAAGAGGCCACAGATACTGTTTCATGAACTCAACAAGACCTAAGCTTTTGAACAGTGTGTTGCAGCACCAGAGAAGCTTCAGGTATGTAAGGAGATTCTCTTTGTCTGGCTTCTTGAAAATCCCAAGCATAAGTATTGCAAGTCAGCATGTTTCTGCAGGAAGAGTATGGGTTAGAAGGTAGGAATCCTGGGCCCTACATGGCACCAAGGATGACAAGTCCCATTCCCTTTAGATTTTAGTTTCCTCATCTATGGCATCCCATGCCTAAATGCATCTTTAAAGCTCCACTCCTTTTAGCATCCTGTGTTTCTAAGAAGAGTCTTTGAGAAAATTGAGATGTACACTGGGAATGGCCACCAGGAAGGCAGGCCAGAAGGTGTTTGCCTGATGACCCTTTGGTAATTGGCAACAATGTATTTCTCCTTTTATACTTTCCAAGAATTCTAATGGACCATCAAGTATCAAATCAGGACCATTGGAACGTCTCTAAATGAGTTATCTTTAATCTTCCTCCATTCTTAAGTCTTGCTCGTTTAAGTTCAGCTAAAATTGCATCCTACTCTGTGGTTTGTAGAAAAAGTCCACAGTGGTTTTTGTCTCCTGGTTTCAATTTAGGGTCCACTCTCCTCTAATCACTAGATGCCAGTGTGTTTTCTAATAATTCCTGTTTTGCCAGTTTCTGAGTTAACAGACTTCCTCTGCCCCTGGGTCTGAAGCTCTGCCCTGCCAGTGGCAGCTGAGACACTTCAGCCTTAATTATGAGATATCTTTCTAAGCTCTGGATGAAGCCAAAATAACAATTAGCTTCATGTAAATATTGAGCCATGGCATTTCCTTCTCCTGTTCTGGAGAAGGTATGAGCTTGTCCTGGTAAAATGCCTGGGCATATACAAAATTTCATTTCTTCTGGATGCTTGAATCCTGAATCCTAACCAGAGTTCCTCATAAAGCATTCTCTGTGAGTCTTGTGGAGATGGGTGGGGTCGCTCTGGGGGCTGCTCCCCCCATGCCACATGTGTTGGGCACTTTGTGGTGGTGGTAGTTCTCTGGGTCAGCACCACCCCCGCTACCCATATGCCTAGTGATGCTTTGCAATACTGGCTGCCCTACAGTCTGTGGCTATGTCTACTGGGACAGTTTGCTGTGGACTCCTCAGGCTCAGTTTCATCTTGGGGATCTGCTGCCCTCCAAGGGAATCACACTGTTTGTTTATTTTGTTTGTCTGTTTGTTTGTTTGTTTTGGTAATGCAAATACCCAGGCCATTTCCTGAATTGGTCTTTGGGCTTAATTCAATACACTCAGAAGCAATTGCCTGGGCTATCTAGATTAATCTGATTGTGTCCCCAGAGCCTTCTACTCAAAACAATCTGCGTAATGTCTGAGTTTTAAGAGTTAACTCCTAACACTGCTGACAGCCTAGCTCTCTGCTATATCAGTGTGCTCTGCACTGAGATGCAGCCACACAGAACAGCAGTGCTTATTGCTGAGAAAATCCTCAGTCATTCAGTACCGGGGTTCCTGGCCCCAATCTCCAAGACTATAGGGGCCAAATCAGGAAAAAATATTCTCAACTCTGGGTAATATCCCTGAAAGCCAATATAAGCATTCCTTTATTTTATAGGATCTTATCCCTACGGAAAACAGGGAAAAAACAAGCAAGAAATACAGTGTCCCGGGCTGGGTCCTCTGGAAGCAGAGACTGAGAGGGAGTTTGGAGAGGAAGACATTTATTAAGGATCAATCCCTGTGAAGGAGGAGGATTGGGCAGATGGAGAAGTTTAACTAATGCAGTCCCAGCCAAGTCTCCGCTATCCAGTAGAGGCTCTCTGTAGAGTGTATTATCCCTCACAACTTCCCATGTTGGAGTGAAATGGCTGGGCTTTTGTGCCCTTCTTGCCTTGCAAAGGCACCTGATACAGGCCGCCCTCAAATCGGGCACCTGTACCGACACATTACATGAAGCATCGTTCCCTGCAGCTGCAGGAGACTTTAAAATAGCTAAAGGTTGTCCATTGACCTTGGTCCTAATGACCGTCAACGAGTCTTTTCTTGAAGGATCTGGGTGGCACATCTGTACGTCTATTTCTGGGAGGGTTGTGAAAAGAAAGTTTATATCACTGATAGTCACTGCTCCTGATCTGTAACTCGTGGTTCCACTAAAGCCTCTGTTGAATGTCCAAGGATGGGTTGCAGCAAATCTTCCCTCTCCC
The DNA here is from genome assembly GCF_003255815.1 of Theropithecus gelada. Classification (NCBI taxonomy): domain Eukaryota; kingdom Metazoa; phylum Chordata; class Mammalia; order Primates; family Cercopithecidae; genus Theropithecus; species Theropithecus gelada. The sequence continues at coordinate 36,654,396 of NC_037681.1, read as the reverse complement.
TTAGACAAAGCATTCAAGAAGGTGGACCAGCTAATGCTGCCACCCCAGATTGTGTGTCTGGTGGGCATCTGACGCAAGCATGGAAACCTGGAGTGCTGCTCAGTCCCCTGGGCCTCTGGCCAGTTCCAGAACAAAGAACTTGGAGCATTTCCCCCCAGCACTAGGCTGGATGCAACTCTTAGTTCAGCTGAAGTCCCTTTGCACCTAACAGCCAATACTGCAGTGATGGAATAAGGAGATGAACTTCTCTGCTTTCATTAGATGTGACTCTTACTGTAAAATGTGGTTAGAAATGAGCACATGGACCGGGCGCTGTGGCTCACGCCTGTAATCCCAGCACTTTGGGAGGCCAAGGTGGGCAGATCACAAGGTCAGGAGATCGAGACCATGCCGGCTAACACAGTGAAACCCCGTCTCTACTAAAAATACAAAAAATTAGCCGGGCGTGGTGGCGGACGCCTGTAGTCCCAGCTACTCGGGAGGCTGAGGCAGGAGAATGGCGTGAACCCGCGAGGCGGAGCTTGCAGTGAGCTGAGATTGCACCCCTGCACTCCAGCCTGGGCGACACAGCAAGACTACCTCTTAAAAAAAAAGAGAGAGAGAGAGAAATGAGCACATGTTCAATATCTATGAGTAGGCATTGTGTGGTATGAAATGGATGACATTCGCTTTCCTTAGACTTCTGCAAAAGTGTTTATTTTTACAAAAGGAGTTTGTCAAACTGCAAATTAGCATGCACATATCCCTTCCTGTTCTCTGCTCCCATCTGGCTTACGCACAGAAATTACACTTCTTCTCAGTTTGCCCAAACTGTTAGCACACAATTCAGCTCCCACTTGCTTGGTGTCAATTTAATATTGCATTAATTAGACAATTAGGGAGGGGCCAAAGAAGATTCCCAGCTAAAGTACTTTAAGTGGGAGTCAAGTTGATTGGAAATTGTTTTTTATTTTTTAATTTTAAAATAGTTTTGTCTTGCCTTAGCACAGAAATTTTAGTTGATTAAGGTCTTAGAAGTTACTAATGAATTGACTCAATGAGATTAAGGTATTTCCTTGGAATCAGTACTCTAAGAAAAGCATCTGACCCTCCCCATCGTTACTGTGTGCCACCTTGGAAAAAAAGAGTAACTCATAGCTTTGTTTATAACATGCAAACAGCCAGAAGAAAAGTGAAAGATTCAGTCTGATGGATGAGGCTATAGCTCTCCTTAGTTCCAGCATGATTGCACTGGATTGCAGTCAAGGTCCGGAGAAACCTGTTACTGCAACACAGAGGTCAGGACACTAGGCTCCAGCCCCAGCATTCTGTAGCTGTAAAATCAGGCGCTGATTGTTTTTCTCTCAGTCTCAATTTCTGCACCTGGGAAGGTGGTGGTGATTACGTCAACTTTGCAGGATCATCACCAGGATCTAAAACAGAGGTTAGGTTACACTGACATGGAATATTCAGATAAAATTGCACAATCTAAAAATGGCATGGAACTTTATAAACCTAGGCAACAGGGCCTCATCTTTCTGTTTTTATTCAAATTTGGCAAACGTGGGACTATTCTATTTAGTAATGATTATGAAACTATCCCGTGTGTTCTGGTACTCTCATAATATCATGAAATGTTCCCCCGGAACAAGACTTAAAGCCAGTCTACTCTAGTAGCTTCATTTGTGAAATGCTGAAAGAATTGAAGGGGCTTAGAAATACACATGTGACGTGTTGAGATACTACCCCAGGCCTGTGGCTCACCTACAGGGCTCTGGCCACTATGCCGGACCTTTCCCAAACCTGATCAGCTCAGGTAAACCTTGCTAAAAGGAGCTTTGCTCTGGAAATGTTTGCATGGAGATGTCATGAGATTACCTAAAGTGAAAATATATACATATTATATGTGTGTATGTATATCTCTCTCTATGTGTGTATATCTCTGTGTGTGTTATGTGTATATATGTCTGTCTTTCTGTGTCTCTGTGTGTATATCTGTGTGTGTGTATATGTGTGTGTCTCTCTCTCTCCGTGTATGGCTCTCTCTGTGTCTCTGTGTGTGTATGTGTGTGTATATATATCTCTGTGTCTCCGTATGTCTATATGTGTGTATATATGTATGTGTGTATATATATAATGTTTCTCTGTGTGTTTGTGTATATATATATTTCTGTGTGTATATGTCTGTGTGTGTGAGTGTATATGTGTATCTCTGGGTGTGTGTATGTATCTATTTCTATCTCTGTGTATGTGTGTGTGTGTATGTGTGTGTATGTATGTGTGTGTGTGTATATATATATATATCCTTGTGTGTGTGTGTGTGTGTGTGTGTGTTTATCAAATTGAAGGACCTTCTGGACTGGATTTGGCCAAGGCTGCCTGCCTGAGTCTGTCTGCCAGTGGATATTTGGCCTTCTCTGGCTTGCCCTCAAACTAAGGTCTGTCGAGATTTCAAAGACAAACTTAACAAAGTTCAAGTCTGCTCTCCAGCCCTGGGTTTTCTGACAGAGATGAGTTGAGGGCTTTTCTAGTGACAGCTGACCTCAGTCTTCTATCTTAACATCAGTTCATTACCCTGGTTGAACCTGGAATGTGGGCAGGTGCGTGGCTTGCTGCATGTGCTTATGGCCAAGGAGCAGCCCAGCCTGGTAGCAGAGTGGAAGCGGGGTCTGAAACAGAAACCACGTTCCCTCAGTCAGGTGCAGGCAGGCAGGCATGACCGGCATCTATCAGAGGGTCCCTGGTAGAAATAACAAAACTTGCTTTTCCACTTCAAATTCTCACACTTAACACTGAGAACATCAGTTCTTCCCTTTCTCTGTTATAGAGACACTAATGATATGAAAACACACTGGAGAGAAAATGGTACCTGAGATTATGCCATTCTGGTCTACAACAGGAGAATGCAGAGTATGTTTTGAATAAATGAATAAGTAAATGAATTCCCTAAATGCATAATAATCAAGCCATGATTACATTTATAAGTTGAAAAGGGAAACTTCGGACCAGGAATGAATTGAATCAAGTTGTATTGTTTCAAATTTAAATGTTTTAACTTAAATGTCTGAAGGGGGTCTTACCAGAGCCCAGCATCAACTATGTAACTGCAGAAAGTCAAAAACTGCGTTGGAAATTACATGTGTTTGGTATTTATGACATATTTGATAGTTTCCACTAGCTCACAATGGTCCCTGTAGGAACCTTCAAGAGCCCCATGGAGTAGGAATTTTGCTGCCTTCTTCATCAACCACAGGAGATCAGTTAGAAACTTTCGGTATCTGTAAAACCAACGCGGAGGAGCACCCGCATTCAGTCCACACGTGGCCTGGAGTTTCCTGCCTTTGCATCTGCATCCTGTGGCAGGTCTGGGTGCGTGGGATTTGCTCTGAGAGTCCTGCCAAGCCCTGGCAGGTGGTCAAGGCCTCGTGCATGGATGCTGGAATCTCTTTGCTAAGTGGCCCGCCCTCCTCTCCCACTGCCCCCAGCATATGCATCCTAGAGAAACAGAACCACTTTCCCTTTCCAGACCCAAGCATCATCAAGCCTGCGGCCCATGGATCTGGGCAAATGTAATCCCATTCTATATAAATATAGATAAAGTCCCAGCCTTCTTTTCCTAAGGACAGACATTGAGGTATATGCAGAATCCCACTATCCCAGGGGTCAGAAGTCCTGGCTGGTGGACCCAGCGCTTCCACTAGCTCCCAGAACGTCATTGGGCAAGTCACTTTCCCTTTCTGGGCTCGATGGCCCAGGCTGTAAAAAAAGAGAGGTGCTCCGAAAGGGTTACACTCTGGGATGCAAAGATGGGGGGTGGGGGAGCACATTCCTGGGGAGTGACACAATTCCAAACACGGAGATCAAAGGAGCCCCACGAAGGGAGGCCCCAACCAGGAGCTTGCAGGCCTGCGTCTGGGGGTCGGTAATTAGCTCCTGCAGCCACCTTCCTCTCCCGTGGGCTCAAGGCAGGAGGGTGGGCGAGCACTGTGGGCCCTGAGATGGGTCCTTCCTAAAGCAGAAGGAGGTGGGTGGGGGCCAGGGGGAGGGAAGAGAGAGCCCACCAGGAACTGTGACATCTGTATTGAACTTTCTGTTAGACAGATGCAAAGTTTAAACATTTTAACAAAAAGCAGTCCACTCCAGGCTTTCTCGGCACCAGTGTGAGAACTGCACTGTGCGGATACCTCTTAAAGTATTTGATGAGAGACTAAAAGGCTGACAGGCTAACACTTCACTTCCTTCCAATTAGGGGCCTTTAACATCAAAGGCCCAGGCCCCACTCAGCCGGGCTTACTTGAATGAATTAGGGAAGAGAATGAGTCCAGGAGTTGCTTCGTTCTCTCCCTCGCAGAGACGTGGGGCTCTAGGGGCTTTAATAAGATGTTTGAGGTCAAAAGGGTCAGGTCTCTGACTGGGAGCACCGGGAAACTGCCAGAGTGTTTCAATATGTGTGGTGTTTGTCATGCAATCAGCCTCTCCAAAGCCTCCCCTTGTGGGGCCCTGTCTTTCGGGGACCCTTCCGGAGATGGAGCACTCAGGCAGGCAGGCAGGAGGGGCCCCTAGGTCCCACTCTGGTGGGTGTTCGAGGCCTGGGTGCAGGAGGAGCTAGGCCTGTGGGTCTAGCTTTTTCCTGAAAGCCCCAGCCTAAGATCTGGGAGGTGAGGTGCAGAGAAGCAGCCATATTAGGTGGCCTTGCATTAGCTTTGGAGGTTTATTGTGGAGACACAGGCTTCAAGAAGGTGAGAGGGATTCTTCGCCACTGAGCTGGCCCTCAGCGTCCGTCAGAGAGAGAATGCAATTCCGTGGGCCATCAGGGCCAGGAGAGAACAAGAGCATTTCTTTTGATTTCACTTAACTTTATTATTACAAGAGGCCCGAATCTCCTCCACAGCAGCCCCTGCCAATGGCTTTCACTTCCTGCCTGCACATTTCAGCATCCGGCAGCTCACTGTCCTCAGACTCTGCGCGTTCCGTGGCGAGCAGCTCTCCTTGTCTGGAGGAGTAAGAAGATGCCTTCCTGCAATGCCCATCGATCACACTTTGTCTTGCTTTATGCAACTGAATGAACAGCAGGATCTCTGGAGCTAGATAGGCATGGGTTCAAAACCTGGATCCACTGAAGCCTTTGCTTCCCCGGCCTAAAAACTTAGGCACATGACTTCGTCTTTACCCTTCTGCTTCCTCATTGGAAAAATGCGACTTTAGCATTGACTTTTGAGAGTGAGAAAACAGTGTTTGTAAAGTACCCATCAGAGAATCTTGTACATAGCAGGGATTTAATGAAAGGCATGTATTTACGTCCTGTTCACAGCTCAGGAGGCTTCCCTTTACCCAGCTTAACTTCCCTCATCCCTGACCCCTACTTTGCTGCAGGGTGAGGAAGGCCTGGTACAGGCCACAGAGAGAGTAGCCTCTGGCCTCAGGCAGTAGAGTGATGATAGAGACCTTCCACAGTGAGGGCAGGTGAGTTGGTTCCAAGATGTTCAAATGAAGTTGAGTAAAATGGGGAAGCACATAGTAGGGAGGGAACAGCAGCAACACAGAGGAAAAGCCTGAAATGCACAAAAGATGTGCAGAGGACAGCGTGGGGGTGGGGCTTGTCCAACCCTCTAACCCGCAGCCCAAGGGCTGCATGCAGCCCAGGATGGCTTGTGGCCCAATACAAATTAGTAAACTTTCTTAAAACATTATGAGATGTTTTTGCAATTTTTTTTTTTTAAGATCATCAGCTATCATTAGTGTTAGTGTATTTTGTGTGTGGCCCAGGACAATTCTTCTTCCAAAGTGGCCCAGGGAAGCCAAAAATTGGACACCTCTGGTCTAGATCATTGGCGAAGGGAAAGAGAGAAGGCCCTCAGCTAGGCCAGGACTCTTGGGGAAAGAGCTCTGTGCGCCATGCTAAGGCACTTCAGGAGTGTCCACTGTACCCCAGAACTGGGCTTTTGCCATCAACATGAGATCACTTCTGATCCTCAAAACAAAGCCAAAAAGTATTGTTATCCCCATAGTTTAGATGTGGATACTGAGGCTAAGAGCATTTCAGCGACTTGTCCCAGTCACAGTAAATAGTGCAATTCCCTAGAACCTAAGTTTCCTAACGTCAAATCCAGATTCATGAAATGACTCATGACCTTGCTGAAAATACAAAAGCAATATAAACAGACAATAAAAATGGAGAGGGGAGGGTTCAGGGTGGGCTGCGCTATGAAGGAAAAGCTTCCTGGAAAGGTGGGCCATGCATGCAGTCTTCTGCACACGGGGCTCTCCTGGCTCTTTAAAATCATCCACCTACCCTCCAGGTCTGAGGAGCAACAGTCAGTTATGGAACACGAGTTCAGATTTCACCTCAGAAATATGCAAGGGGTCAGGCAAATCATGGAAAGTATTATTGTGTGAGTGTCAAAAAACAGAGGTGGCTATGCTGTACAGACTAACATTAATTAGACACCTACTGTTCGCTAGGAGTTTTTTAAAAAGCTCTGTGGGCCGGGTGTGGTGGCTCATGCCTGTAACCCCACCACTTTGGGAGGCTGAGGCAGGTGGATCACTTGAAGTAAGGAGTTTGAGACCAGCCTGGCCAACATGGTGAAACCCCCATCTCTATTAAAAATATAAAAATCTGTCAGGCGTGGTGGCGGGCGCCTGTAATCCCAGCTACTCAGGAGGCTGAAGCAGGACAATCACTTGAACCCCGGAGACAGAGGTTGCAGTGAGTCAAAATCACTCCACTGCACTCCAGCCCGGGCAACAGAGAAAGACTCCATCTCAAAAACTAATAATTAAAAAATAAATAAAATAAAATAAAAGTTCTCTGTGTTCATTTTGATTCAGCCTTGGAGGGTTGACATCTTTGTCTCCAATGAGGAAACTGAACGACAAAAGGTTAAGTCCCCTGTCCAAAGTCAAAGCTTTGGTCTAAAACATGGGTCTCTTTGGTCCCAGTGGAGGACTCTTTCCACCCATTTATTTCACTCCCGAACTAGGAAGCTATGCTTTGTCTGGGATCACATCACATGGACCTTGTACCCAGTGACCTCACAGCTCCAAAGCCACAGACAGGAAACAAAGTGATATCACCTGTGCTTCCGTTTCCTGGAGCAGAAGCCAAGTGACAGGCACCAGCCCACTTGGCCACTCTGATTTCCTATTTATGCTCTGAATGAAAAGATCCTGAGGACATCACCAGGAGCCCTGTTGTATTTCACCATTAATTAGCTGGGTCATTATTTTTAAAGCCCTGTCAATATTCCCCTGTGGCAAAGTCAGCTTTAACCCACCACATTTACATACAAATTGCAAGGCATCTCTACACCTTAGTCACTTCCACTAGGAAGAGCTACTGTGATCATTTTGTTCCTTTCTCTTTGTAGCAGCAACAAAAGAGAACTCCAACCAGAATGCATGGAGCGTGTACTATTTCCAGGACTCCTGGGTCCATGGGGAGCCAGGGTCTAGGACCCCAAAGAGCTGTAGGTGCAATTGGGGTGACAGTGATCAGGACAAAAGCAGAAAGCAGAGGAGTAAATGTAGTGAATGCTTTTCTGTGTTAGATATACACACACTAGCAGTTTCTCAGTATTGCATAAAACCACGACTGCTCCAATAAGCTAGAGCTTTCCTCTCGGGGGACCCATTAGATTGGAGCAATCAGACACCAACATGAGAGCTGGTTTCTTTATTTTCTGCAGTAAGCATAAAGCACTGCAATGATATCATCACATCACCAAGCATCAAGATGTGGTTAGCTCTCCCTTTTCTTTTTCTTGGCCTTTATAGCAGCACCCACTGAGCTACACTCAGTATCTATGCAACATGAATAGAGCAAAGATTACAAATTCAGTAGATAAGGACATTGTAAAGTCAGAAGAGAAAAAAAGTGGTTTGTGTATAAAGTACACATGTTATATGTAACTTGTTATTTCTGTTTATTATGAGCCTCAGTTCCTAATGGGGAAAAAAAAGAGAAGCTGTTTTTATTTAGTAAGTCACTGTGTAGAGGGACTCAGAGAGTTAGCGATCCAGATGGGCTTCCTGGAGTCAATGGGGCTTGGGCCTTGAAGGTGAGGCAGGATTCTCTAGAACCCGAGCAGTGGGAAGGGCGAAGGAAGAGGGGATCACACCCTGGACAGAATGAGGTGACATGTGGGGCAGTGAGACCTGGCCGAAGTTCTCAGCAAGGGGAGTGTCTGGAGAGAGAAGCGGTGATCAGATGGTGGCCTGCCCTGAGTGCCAGGCTGCAGAGGAGCCACCTGGCTTCTAAGGGTGCATCTAGGAGCACCCCCAAAGGTGATTTTATGAGAACCTGAAATCCTGTGTGTGGTACCAAAGCCAGAGAGTCTTGCTCCCTGAGAGAGACCACTGGATACACTTCCCTCCAGCCAAAGCACTGTTCCTGCTGGACCCCCCGCACGCCTAGGGTGCCGGTCACTCGAGGCTGTGTGTACTGCTCCCACCACCTGGGACATCCCTTGTGCCTTTCAGCTTACCCCAAACCCAATCATCTTGTAAAATTTGGTTCAACTCGTTCTCTCTCCACTCTCCAAGCTTCCACTTTTCATCTGTAAAATGAGAGGAATGACCTCCCTGTTCTGTGTGGGAAAGGACTGTCCCCCACAGGAGGGAAAATGGCCTGTGCACTGGAAGGCACTATCTTCAGGGAGTAGCAGCACTGAGGAAAGAGCCAGAAAGGCCCAGACGGTCCTCTTTTCAGAACAACCTGGGAGAGTGAAATGAGCCCTCGGAGCTGCACTGTCATCATCTGGCACAGGAGGCATGGAGGCCTATGCCCAAGAGCCATCGGGAAGTCAAGTGCAGCACAATGGGCAAACGGACTCAGCTTCCTTCCCTGCCAGAGGCAGCAGCCTCTCTGTTGCTATCATTATCTTTTTTCTCTTCCCTTCCTTTACTCTGAGAACAGAGCCGAGTTCTGTCTCCATTTTCCCTAACCCAGATGGGGATCTCATAGTTTTATAGATTACAGAGCTGGTTCTTGAAGAGCAACAGCTCCCAATTTTTCCCCAATTGTGGGTGCTGACACATGATTCACTAGGTTGTTGGGTAATTACAACATGTTACTGAGTCTCCCCTCCCCACCACCCATCCCAGGTGGATGTGCTGGCCTCTATGGCAACCATCAAACAGCAAGCTCATAAAGCCAGCTCATCTTCCAGGGAACAGGGCAGCTCCAGGGGCCATATTGCAAACGTTTGACCCCAGGTACCTCCAGGTCACGGGGATTTATTAGTTGGAATCTGCAGTTCAGCAGATGACATTTTAAAAGGCGTTTTATTGCTCGTGACCTGTGTGCATTGCAGGGTAATTCTGAGGCTTTGTGTCTGCAGCAACTGTCCAACCTGAAACACCCCCACTGTGTTGCAGCCTTGCTTGATCCACACAGGAAATCCAGGTGAGGCCACCCTACCCCTGTCCTCAGTGCCAGTGTCCATAGTGTAGGACTCCTCTCCATCCCAAGCTGGGACCTGATGCCCAACCCAGGGACAGGGCTTTCTTGCAGAAAACCTGGCTAGAAGGAGATTCTCATCAAATCGTCCCAAATGCCAAATGTGAGGGGACTTAACCAAAGTCAGGCAGCTCATATATGATAAAGTTCACAGGGGAACCCAGGGATGGCCTTATCATCATTTCTCTTCTCCAGCTACAGCTGCAAAATCTTTCCGTTTTGCTCTTTTCTTTAAAAGCAATGATCCAGAGGGCATGGCTTGAAGGGTGAGTCCTGGCTTAGCATTAGCAGTGACCCTACTGCAGAAAGTGGCCTGGAGGCCAGGCTATTAGGGAAGCTGCAGAGGGAACCTGTCTCTGTATGGGGGACAGACTGACTGGGTGATCTGTGGCCTCTCAAAGCAGCAGGGTGCATTGTACACAGCAGCACAGCCTGTCTGCTGGCCAAGCAGCAGTTCCCTCTGCCCATTCCCCTGGTTAATTTCTGGCAGTCCTTGGAAAAGGAGCATGGGAGCCTCCTCCTCTCGATCACACAGTGAGACTCAGAGGCTGTCCTTCAAGCCCTCGAGTTTCCCTGGATTATGGCATCATCCCCTGTATTACAATTATCTACACTGTCTTCTGATCCTGCCCCTGACTATGACTATCTGCGGGCAGAGATTGGGAATGATTCACCCTTACCCTTTGCTACCCAAGACCTCCTCTATGTGTGGCTCATCCCCTGGTGGGACTCATAGCAAATGTTCGTTCTATGGTGGATGTATTGAGTTGAGCTCCAAATACGCCACCCTCAGGGGATGATGTCTCTTCCCTGGTGTGTACCTCTGGCAAGTAATAGAAGTGTTGAAGAAGATGCTTCCAACCCAAAGACGTGCACTAAGGCGTGTGATCCAAATCCTGCAAGGCTTGGCCCATTCTTGGTTTCAGATTAAGATGATAAAAATCACACACACACACACACACACACACACACACACACACACTGCTATTTTGTCAAGCAGCCTCCTTGGGAGCAGAGACATGTGAACTCCTTCATTGGCTTCTCATTCAAAATCAATGAAACACATAGTTTAACCCAAAGAGGTAAAGATCTTCTCTCAAGGTTGCCAGCCGCTCCTTTTTCCCTAAGCCAACTCAATCTTGGCTCAGTTCAACAGACTCTTATTGACTGTCTAATCTGAGCCAGCAACTGATTGAGACACTCAGATGACAAAATAAAGAAGGTAAAATACCTACTTTCAGAAGTCCGTCTGTCTACCAGAACCAAAGAATAAAAAATCAGATCATCAGGGTGTAAAAGAATGTTTGCTGTATGGAAAGGGGACTGCCAGTATACAGAAGCACTGAGGAAGGACTGTGAACTTGGGTGCTCATGGAGTCATCTTCCACTGGAGGTGATGCCTGGACTATGTATCAGAATAAGTAGAAGTGGTTTTGTGAAGGAGAGCTCAGAAGGGCATCGTAGGCAGTGTTGACAGCATAAGCAAGGATATGGAGGTGTGTACAAGGAACTTCTGACTTTTCCGTGTCGCTGGAGTGAAGAGTTTAAATTAGGGAGAGGAAGATTTAGAAAAACAGGCAGAAACTCCATCACAGAGTCTTGTATGGCAACCTAGGAAGATTCATCTCTGTGCTATAGGCAAGAGGGAGTCATTACAGGACTTCAAATATGGCAGTGAAGACTTAAGTGCCACCTGTAATCCCAGCACTTTGGGAGGCCGAGGTGGGCAGATGGCTTGAGCCCAGGAATTTGACACCAGCCTGGGCATCATGGTGAAACTTCATTTCTACAAAAAATACAAAAAGTAGGCAGGCATAGTGGTGCACCTGAAGTCCTAGCTACTGGGAAGGCTGAGGTGGAAGGATCACCTGAGGCTGTAGTGAGTCGTGATTGCACCACTGCACTTCAGCTTGGGTCACAGAGTGAGATCCTGTCTCAAAAAAATAAAAATAAATAAATAAATAAATAAATAATGAAAGATTTGCTTTCCCTCGAAGATCCCTTTGGTGGTCACGGAAAGGGTAGATTGCAGTCAGAGTTGGTGGAGGAAGGGGGATCATTTATAGGATACTTGTAACATACCAGAGGGAAGATAGTGAGGTCTGAATTGAGCAATGGAGATGGAGTGGAGAGAAACAGAAGGCTCTTGGGCTATCCAGGGGATTTAGGACAATCAGGCTTAGGCATGCAGTTAAGCATTCAGAACCTGGTCTTCCTCCCTGATAAAGCTCCCCAACAAAGGACAAGCTCCTGGCCTGTGGAGCATTCAAGGCCTCTAGGTGGGCACACATGATATGCACAAGCCAGTTGGAAATATGCCAGGTGGAGCCCTGTCCCTTGGACTGACTGGGCAGAACTCAGGGCATCAAGAATGAAGGGAAAGCAGCCAATATCTTGGGAGAAGAACTGCAGGATCATAAAGACCACATGTGCTGGCCTGTCAGTTACTGACTCTATAACTCCCCGGCTCTCTAAAGGGGCACTGTGGTTACGGGCACGGCAGGGTTCATTTAATTGGTAGCCTTTGAAATGTTTTTGCTCCCCAATCTTCATAAAAAGGAAATGAGGGCTGTGGTGGGTGGACGAGGTGTTGAGCTGTTCTGGCTACAAGGAAAGAGATCAGGCCTTTGATGAGCCGGGGAAATAATCAGTAGCACATGTCCACAACACACTGCTTAATTCACACAGGACCCCAGGAATGCTAAGGGAAGTGGTGAGGAGAGGTGAGGGAGGGAAGACGTTGTCAGGTGGCTAACTGGATGGTTTGCCAGTTTCAGTGATGATCCTAAGAGCTGGTTCAAGGCAATGAGATAGGAGAGCATTTGCCCTTGAAATTGGGACAAGGCCAACATAGAGGTCCTGCCCTTACTACTGACCAGCTTTTGGGCACTGAAAGACTGTCTTTTCTCTTGGCCTGTTCACTCATCTGCTTAGATGGGGATCCTCGTGACTACTTCACAAGTTTTCAATGACAATCCAGTGAGGGGCAGCAGAGGATAGTGGTTAAGAAGCGTAAGCCCGGGGCAAGGTGGTGAGACTGCCTCAGCTCAAATCCTGGTTCCATCACTTACAGGCAGCATTACCTTGGACAAGTCACCTTACCTGCCTAAATCTCTGTCTATCCTTCTAAAACCTGGGGTTACAATAGTGCTCATATCATAGGCTGAATCTTGAGATTAAAGTAGACACCAGATGTGTGTGGTGGCACCTACACAGTGCTCCCTCGTAGGGAGCATGCTTGTGAAATGAAAGAGCTGAGCACTGGATTCAAACAGGGAGGAGGCCTACTGTGCCCTGGGCCTGGACAGAACAGGAGGACAGGAGTTTACCTCCAATTCAGTGTCAAATATATTCTAGGCATAATCCATTTTTGTCATCATTTAGCTCCAGTTCCAACACTGTTATAGTCATTTTACAAACAAGGCTAGAGGCATGAAGAAATTAAGTGACTTGCCCAGGGTCGCACTCGCAAGGATTTGAACTCAGAGCCCATGCTCTTGCCCATCAGGTGGCACACTTGGTCATGGCATCGTAAGGGCTGCTGGCTCCTGTACTGGGGAGCTGACACTGAATTGTCCTTCCATTGGCCTGGCATTTACTGGGAGGCTGTGGTATGCCCAGCATGTGCCAGGGACTTCACACATCTTGTTGCATCTTCATAGCCATGTGAGCGGACTACGGTTGTCCCCATCTTACAGACCATGTAAGAGATCTGAGAGGCAGCTCCCGGCTGCCTCGGGACTGCAGTTTGGACCTGGGCCTGTCCAGGCTTCCTTCCTCACCCCCGCCATGTTCCTGCCACTGCGACAGAGTGCAGCGGAAGGATGATAGCTCTGAGCAGGCTTGCTTGCATTTTCCCTCAAGGTCCTTCCACAAACCTTTTCTTTTCTGTACAAAGCAGATATTGTCATTCCTGTTATACACGAAGAAACTGAGAATGAAGCGTATTAAGCCACTTTCCAAGGTCCCAAAGCAAGCCTGCAGCACCTTGCTCAATATGCAGGGAGTAGCATTTAACTCGCAGCTTGCCCCCAAAAGGAAGGCATTTTTTGTGTCCCATCCCAGACAACCAGCTCTCGCTGAGAATTTGGGAAAGTGCCTCAAGAGGGGAAGGCCACGCGCCCCTGGCCACTAGGAGCTGCACGCGTGGCCCCTACCTATGGGCTGGCAGCGTTGGATGCGGCTTTAATTAGATCACCATGGTAACGAGCTACAGGAGAACAATAGACAGTTGTGTACTTGCGAGAATACTCAGCCTCAGACAAGGCCCTGCTAAACTGTAATTACGCTGGAGTGGAAGCGGATCTTCGTTTCTGGGAGGGAAATAAACTGCCATCCTGGTCTCGTTATCTTCCCATGTTATTCCAACATCAGGGTTCAGGATTCCAAGTGGGTTTATTTTGTCTTATTTTATTTATTTATTTATTTAGACAGAGTTTCACTCTTGTTGCTGAGGCTGGAGTGCAATGGTGCTATCTCAGCTCACTGCAACCTCCACCTCCTGGGTTCAATCAATTCTCCTGCCTCAGCCTCCCAAGTAGCTGGGATTACAGGCACACCACCATGCCCCACAATGTTGTGTGTGTGTGTGTGTGTGTGTGTGTGTGTGTGTGTGTGTGTGTGTTTAGTAGAGATGGGGTTTCACCATGTTGGCCAGGCTGGTCTTGAACTCCTGATCTCAAATGATCCAGCGGCCTTAGCCTCCCAAAGTGCTGGGATTACAGGCCTGAGCCACCGTGCCTGTCCCCAAGTTGGTTTATTGTTTGAATTTATATTTTAGAAGTGGTCAAGCCCCATATAAAGATGACTATAGTTTCATCCTGGGTTCTGAGTGGTGTATTCCCAGAGGGGAGATGAGGCCAAGGTAAAGAAGGTCATAATAATCACACAGGGAGCATTTATTGAATATTAGATGTACTGGATGTTCCCTACGACTTCCCCTACTGTCACTATGAGCATCTGTGGTGGGTGTTGTGAGCCCCACTTTGCAAGGCAGAAAGTCGGCTGAGGGTGGTGCCTGGTGCCCTCGTCACTGAGGAGCCGCTAAGGTTTGACCCCACGGACCACAGGCATTGGCCTGAGCTCACATCGCTGTTCAGGGACAAAAGGAGATGAACCAGTTCAGCGGCCCTTCTGAGACATCGGGGTTCTTAGTTCTCCTTTTGGTGACATGTGAGGGATGCCCTTTAATCCAGTTAGTTTTGCTAGTCTGATAAGACGCAGTTCACCCTGGCCATCGGAGTCGGCGAGACCAGTAAATAACAGAAAGATCATTGAAAAATAAATTACCGACTGAAAGCAGGGAAGACGCGTCCATGGATTGCTGCTCTCCAGGCCTGCCATAAATCTGTTGTCTTTTTGACTCGGCAGTGGCCAGGGTCACAGACCATAAAGAGCTTCCACAGAAAAATTTGAAAAATCCTAGCAAGATGGGACACGCCGGAGTCATAGGAAAGGCATCTGGTTTTCTGCGTTGGCCCCGGTTGAAGGATGGAGCCCGCTGGCTGGGCCGGCAGGATAGGGTGGGCACACACGCGGGAGCCAGCTGCGGCCCTGCCCTCAGGGATTTCAGGGACGCCATGTAAAGACCCCAGTCCCTGTAACATGTTCTGGTGCTTGACCCACTTTTTCAGAAAGGAACGGCATTTCCTGTCTCACTGCAGCATGAAGCTAAGATTTCCCTTTGGAAATTGGACCCTGTGACCCCAATTCATGGGACTGAGAGTGAGTCTGATTTCACATTTTAATTTTCCAGAGAACTCAGTTGTTTCCGAAGAGAGGGGAGATGGAAAGAGGTGTCAGAGAGCACTGTTCAGGGTTGAGGAGCGCTGGAAGGTGGAGACGGCAGAAGGCAAACATGGGGCGCTCCTAAAGGCAGCCCTGGCTGTGATGTGAGAGAGCAGGATGGCATGGTGGCCTCAGGGAGCCTTTGCACAGGTAACGAAGCAGGTGTCAATGCCTGTTGCCTCATTGGGTTGTGTCAATGATCAAGTGAAATGGTGCCTCCAGCCTTCTGCTCAGAAAGGCCACCGTGAGTGGATTACCTCCGTACCTGTGCTTGGAGCGGCTCCAGGGGCATGTCACCCTGCCTCCAGATGGTGTCAGGGTCCCCTCCCCTTCCTGGCATACTTTAACAGCCAGCAGGAACACTTTAAGAATGCATGACTCACTGAGAAGGTCCAGAATCGCAAGCCATTGGCAATTTGAGCTGCAAGTGCCTTTCCAGATTGTTAGATGAATGGCTTAAAACTCTGGGGCTGTTAACCTCACAGAGAATGTGCTGAGAGCCAAGAACCTTTTCCCCTGTGGGAAAAAGGCATCTGTGGACATAGGTCCAACCATTTGTGTACAATCTCAGAGTCTCTCCCACCCCTTGACCCCCATCCATAGACTCCCTCAGAGGACTCAGACTCCAACTGAAAAATCCTTGCCCTGGCCCAGCCTCCTCTTTTTATAGCTGGTTAAACACAAAGAGGAAGTGACTGCCTCCAGGTCAGAGAGCCAGGGAGCCCCACGCTGCTCCGGCCCCATTCCTCCCTATCTCTCCCTGCACAAACTGCTACAACCACTTTCAGTTCCACTTAGCCTCGCTGCAATGTGTTCTCTACACAGCAAGTAAAGTAGCCCTTTATAAATACAAATCCCACCCTGCACCTCTCCCATTCAAAATCCCTGACGATTCTCCGCTACTCTTGAGATTAGATCCACTGTTTTCTGTGACCCACAGGCCAGGGCACTGCATGACACGCCTTCAGAGAGGTCATTCGTGCCATGGCACCACCCTAGGAAAGACAGGGCACCCCATATACAGCCATGGCCAGGCCCTGCCTAAGAGGTCCCCCTCAGCACCCCCCTCCAGCCTCATCAGGTGCCATGCTGCCCCCACTCCAGCTGCAGAGGTCCCCTCACGGTTCCTGTAAAGGCAGAAGTGTGTTCACACCGCAGAGCCTTTGCACACCCTTTTCCTTCTTCCTGCCACACTCTTCCTTCCTCTCTTTGCCTGGCTGCCTCCTATGCATTCTCCACTTCTCAGCTTTGTCACTTTCCCAAGAAGGACTTCCCCAGGTTGAGCTGACCTGAATCAGTCGGGGGCCAGAGAGGACCCAGGAGCCGTGATAGGTTATTCCAACCAGAGGGGATTTAACACAGGAGATGTGTGCTACAGGTATGGGAAGGCTGAAAAGGTTTTTTAAAATTAGTGCTGCATTTACTCAGAGAAGGTTGGGGGAACAAAAGGGAAGAGGTGGGGTTACTAGGACCTAGACGTTCAGAGACAGGGAGTGTGGGGGGCAGGTGCTCTGACCGCCAAGCAGCTACCACGTGTCTGTGGCCAGGGCCTCCTCAAGGGTCCTGCAGAGTCAGCGCTTGAATCTTTGAGTGGACAGGGGACACTTTCATAGGCGGCACTGGCTCCTCAGAGGGCCTCCGCACACCTGGATGGCTGCTGCTCAGAGTACAGTGTAGGGCACAGCTGTGTCCAGGTTGCCACAAACCCTGAGTGGCTGGAGCTCTGCACTGCTCCTTTGAGAGGTGGAAGAATGGGAAGAGTGTCCCCTTGATCCCACCTGGGATTCCAACCTGTTGCCAAGGGATTCTGGGAAATGTGGTTCTCAGACTCCCAGCCCCATCATTTCAGAGTATGGAACGGGCTTGGCTGAGAGACTCAAGTCAATGACTGGCACAGCCCACACCACTTGGTATTTATCTATTGACCTTTGCATCCGAGTATGGGCTCTATGAAGGTTGTCCAAAACCGTGGCATATCTCCATTCTTGGCCCAAAGCCTCGACTGTCAGCACTCAATCAATGTAGACTGCACAATTGAATAGAGGGAATCAGATATTTCTGAGCCTCAGTTTCCAAACTGCAAAGTAGAGGGAAATCACACTCCACAGAATTATCATGACGATACGAAGATAACGGACGTGAGCTAGTGTGTACTGCCTGGATTTGGGTCAGGAAGGAACCTGAGAGCCCTTAATGGAGAATGTCTGGCTTCACCAGGCGCCATGTTCGAAGCTGGTTCTTAACAGTGTGTGAGGATGCTGAGGAAAGAGTGTGAAGCCCACTTACTGCCTATCTGCCTCTAAAGAATTTCAAAAGCTCCTTCTGCCTATTTTTGTCCTGTGGTGCTTGAGTGACTATGTGGGTTATCGCCTGTGACAAACACTTTTATATGAGTGCTGACATTTCTGGTGTTTCCTGATAGGACGACATCACCTACAGAGCCCTGTGAAAAGAAGTCAGCAAATGCTCTGACCTCAGAGTGCTGGGGGAGAAGACAGCGGACAGAGAGAGGAAGATCTGGGCCCAGAATTCCTTGTTGGTGTCCGGAAAACTATAAACACAGTGAATTCCTTCAAACCTATCTGCAAAGCCCGCTGGGCAGTTTATGTCACAGAACGTCTCGGAGATTAGAGCATTTTGCTTGCACCAAGACTCCTGATCAAAGATGTATCTAAACATGCCCCGTGGGTGTGCAATTTCTCCGGAGCCAGTTTGGGAGGCTGTTTGTCACCTGTCCTCTCCCTAGTGAGGAAAGGCCCCCCTGGACCAGACATTCGGGAGACTTGAGTTCTGGTCTCCTCTTACTGTCGACCTCAGTGAGTTTGGATGAATCCCCTCTGCATTTGTCTTGATGGGTTCTCAGCCCAATCTCTGCATTTGTTTTTTGTTTGTTTGTTTGTTTGTTTTTGAGACAGAGTTTTGATTTGTTGCCCAGGCTGGAGTGCAGTGGCGCGATCCCGGCTCACTGCAAGCTCCACCTCCCAGGTTCACACCATTCTCCTGCCTCAGCCTCCTGAGTAGCTGGGACCCCAGGCGCCCACCACAATGCCCGGCTAAATTTTTTTTGGATTTTTAGTACAGACGGAGTTTCACCATGTTAGCCAGGATGGTCTCAATCTCCTGACCTCGTGATTCACCCGCCTCGGACTCCCAAAGTGCTGGGATTACAGGCGTGAGCCACCGCGCCGGGCCCCAAGCTCTGCATTTGAATCGCCTGTGTCACTTACTGCCCAAGATCTGATTTAATTGGTTTGCAGCGGGGAGCAGAGATGATAGAGCTTGGAAAGCTTCCCAGGTGATTGTAATGCGCATCCCGGACAAGACCACTGCTCTAGCACACCTTATTGTTCATCCATCGAATCACTTGCAGTGCTTGTTAAAGCTCAGCTGCTTGGCCACTCACCCAAAGTTTCTACTTCAATCCGTCTGCGGTGGAGCCTTAGAATCTGCCTTCCTTGTAAGTTCCCAGGTGCTGCTGAGGCTATCAGGCTGGGACCAGTTTTTGAGCAGCCCTGCTCTAATCCAGAGGTTCTCAATGGTAGAGCGGTTATTCCTCCCAGGGGACATCTGGGGGATGTCTGTTTTCACAAGTGGGAAGGGAATGCTGCTGGCATCTAGTGGGTAGAGGCCAGGGATGCTGCCAAACACTCAACAATGCACGGGACATCCCCTCAAAATAAAGAATTATTCAGGCTGAATATCAATAGTGTCTCTGCTTCTGCAATTTCAATATACAGTCAATTTTAATATGAGTTGCCTGGAGATGGTGTTAGATTACAGATTCTGATACAGTCAGCCCAGGAAGGACCTAAAGATTTTGCATTTTTATAAACTCCAACGTAATGTCCAAGGTGCCAATCTTCCAGAACTCAGTTCCTTCAGCTCTAAAGACATTCTCCCTCAGCCTGAGATAACAGTGTCATTCACTGTTCTATCGTAGAGCCTACCATAGTGTAATGGCTGACATGGGAAGCACTCCATGATATCAGGAGGACAAAAGACACTCACAATGTGTGAGCCGAATGGGCTTTGCCCAACCACCGCCACCCTTCCACCAGGAGCACTAGAGAGTC
This sequence comes from Theropithecus gelada, assembly GCF_003255815.1. NCBI lineage: Eukaryota > Metazoa > Chordata > Mammalia > Primates > Cercopithecidae > Theropithecus > Theropithecus gelada. The sequence goes on along the minus strand of NC_037681.1, from coordinate 36,635,097 downwards.
AGAATCTTGTCTAGTTCTTTATTCCTCCAAAGCTGGACACAGAGCTTGACACAGATCAGGTGTTTTCTATATGTCTTTTGTACAAAATTAGATCGATGCAGTAAGCACTAGCATTCTTGGAATTGCAGGTTATCATTTTCCAAGCTGCTGCTATTGATTCTTCCTTCAAAATGAACCCCTTTTCTGGCCACTGTGCTTTTTGTTTATGCGGTACTTTAACTTGCATTTTCTCAACTGATGCTCATCACAAAATTAGGAGGACAGCCAGGCCCAATCCCACTTGTGAATGGGAAAACTGAAGTACAACAATGTGTAGAACCTCAACTTGAGCCGAAGCCCAGCATCTCCTGTCATCTGAGGCAGCTCGCTCCGCTCCAGGCCTTCTCCACTAAGTCCTGCCTTCTCTTCACTGAGGTCACACCTTCTACCCTTTCTTCTCCATCTTTTCTGTCTTTCAGTTGCTCCCACTCTGTGCATCAGAGAGCCACCCCCTCTGTCTAACTGGCTTCCTTTCTAAGGCTTTCTGTCTAGAACACTTTGGGCGACTGAGGGCTTCCTGAAATGCCAACCAGAGGCAGAGGTTCACTTCAGTTGGTGGAGGAAAGTCAAGGTCCTCCCTGGTTTTCTGCCCCCCGTCCACCTGCTCCAGCTGGTCCCATTAGATGTTCCTAATGTAGAGGCTGTAGTCTACCAGGTGCGCTGTCTGAGATCCTTCTCACCACAAAGCAGACACATGGCTGGCACCTGCTTTGTGCCAGGCCCTGTGGTAGCCTGCAAAGGGGTACAGATTTATAACCTACAGTGCTCCCCCACAATATGGTGTTTAAAAAGGAGGTTGGGTTCAGATTTCCATCTAAATCCCAACCCTTGATTCTACAACCACTAGCTGCTCCTTCTTTCTCTTTTGCTGATTTCTCATTGTTCTTCCTGGTTGCTCAATGCTAGAGAATCCAGGGCCCCATCTTCTGACCTTCTACGTTCCATCTACACTCAATCCTTAGGGAGCCTCACCAACATCCCTGTCCTACCAATGACTTAGTGATTCACAGCTGAAGCACCAACCTCTCTTCTGAACTCCAGACTGATATAGGCAAACAATTACTTAACATCATCATTTTGATGTCTAATAGAAAACATAGGAATATGTATCCAAAACAAAATTCTAGATTGCCTCCCACTGCCTCAAGCATGCCCTTCCCACAGTTATCCTCATCTCTTTTAGTGCTAATTTCCTTCCATATTTGGAGCAATCTTTGTCACCTCTCCTCTCATGAGTTTGATTCCAATTTGGCTCTATGTTTGGAATATATGCTTCTCCGCTTCCCCACCCTGGCCCAAGCCACATCTCTCACTGGATGATTGTGTGAGCCCCTTAACTGGTCTTCCTCCTCCACCCTAACCCTCCTGCAGTGTCTCACAGAGAGTGTGATCTGAAACAAAAAGTGAGATTCCTTCACTTTGTATAGCAGGTTGAATCGTTGCCCAAAGATAAATATATGGCCACATCCTAATACCTGGACCTAGTGAACATGACCTTCTTTGGAAAAAAAGTCTTTATGGATGTAATTAAATAAAACACCTTGAGGTGAGATTATCCCAGATTTTCTGGATGGGCCCTAGATCCAAGGACAAATGTCTTTAGAAGAGACAGAAAAGAAGACAAACACACAGAAGAGAAGCTGATGTAAAGCTGGAGGAAGAGATTGGAGTTATGCAGCCACAAGTCAAAAGATTCCTGGAGCCCCAATCAATTGCAAGAGGCAAATGAAGGATTCACTCCTAGAGCCTGTGGAGGGAGCCCAGCCCTGCTGACACCTAAATTTCAGACTTCTGACCTCCAAAACTGTGAGAAAATAAATTTCTGTTGTTTTAAGCCACCGAGATTTGGCAGCCCAAGGAAACTAATATGTAGACTTCGTAAGTCAGATCACATTCATTTTCTGTTCTTAATCCCCCAGTGTTATTTCATGTCATTTTTAGTAAAATCTAAATTCCATGTCGTGGCCCATAGGACCTTGCGTGAGTTGCTGCACACTCTCCCTCTGGCTGTGTCTCCCGCCACGCTCCCTCTCATGCGTCTGCCCTAGCAGCATTGTCCTCGTTGATGCATCTTGACAACCCCAGCATGTCCCCACCTCCGAGACTTTGCAATTCACTCTGTCTACCCAGAAGAGCTTTTCTCAGATATCCACGGCTCTCTCCCTTACTTCCCTCTGGTCTCTGTGAGAAAAGCAGAGCCCTCCGCCATAGCCTGGTGTAAGTAAGACGCCCCTTCCTCACGTGCTATATCCACCATAGTCTGCATCACCAGTTAATATAAAGTGTAGTCATAATTAGTCTGCTTGTTTATCTGTCTCTTACCAATAGAATGAAAGAATCATAAAGATAAGAAATTTGCTTTCTTCACTGTTGTCTTCCCGGTGCAAAAAAGTGCCTGGCACATCCCAGGCACTCAAAACATGTCTGCTGAATGGATGTCTCTTGCCATCTGCAAGACCATGTACACATCACTCAACCTCTCCAGCCTCAACGGTAGAACAGGGACAACAGTAACCACAAATGCAATGGAGTTTCCCAGCACCACACCATAATTCCCTGAATGGCTGGACTGGGTCTCTTTGATGTCCTCCCTTCAGCTTTCACAGAGGAACCCAACAGCCTTGTGAGACCAGCTCCTTTCCTTGCTCTAGGGATGCCGTCCAGGCCTTGAGTTGCACCTTTTTGTTGTGTCCTCACTGTGACATCACACAGCAAAACACTTTAAATTAGAGAACTAGAAAAAACTTGGCTGTGCTGGTGAGCTTCTGTGTTTTTCCTTTGAGGATAGGGAGGAACATGTAATTCACAGTTTTTGTTTCTTCTTTAGCTCCCAACATGCCCAACCTTTAGCGACTGAGGAGGTCCTTATGAATGAACATCCATGACCCACTTTCCCCTGCTTCATCTCCACAGTGATAATTTACACGTTCTCTGCTCCCGGTGTTTTACTTCTTATTTATATTTTACTATTTTCTTGGATAGAATCCCTGCATGTAGATGGAGACTGGATAAATAGCTCAACAAACAAAATAACCAAATTCATAATCTGTGGTCAAGAGGGAGCTACCCAAACATAAATCATTATAGTACAATGAGCAGGATCCATAGCAACCTTCCAAAAACGGCACTGAAGGAGTCCAGAGAAGGAAGCAACTAACTGCCCAAGTGAGTCAGGGGATGCCACAGAGAGAGAGAGACAGTGTGTGTGTGTGTCTGAGCCAGGACTCAAAGATTAATTGAAGTTTTTCAGACAGAGACAGTGAGGAAAGGTAAGAAGAGCCTGGAGTGTTTGGGAAATGGTACGTCCCAGGTCCCTGGAACACAGGGTACAAATGTGTACAAAGGAAGGCAGAGATAAGCAGGAGGGAGCTTGGTCCAGGTTCTGAAGCAAGTTAAGCTTCATGTCAAAGATGTTTGATTCTCTCATCTTAGAAAAATATGTGCCTGAATCAGGGAAAGAAAAAGTAATTTTATTTTTTTTAAAAAAAGAAGGCTTAGCTCTTTTTTTTCAAATATCAGGGTTATAGAGAACTTTTCTGATCGTCTTGGGCTCTAAGTCAACTTCCTCATTTTGGAGATTTGAATTTCAAGGCACAGAGAGGGGATGATCATTACTCAATGTCAGGCAAAACGCTTAAAAGAGCCCCCGTCTGTTTTCTCCTAGTCCAAGATTCCTTCCCATTAGCAATAGCCTTTGTTTTCTGCTGTTGGTAACTGTCAGATCTAGGACAGAGTGACCCTTCTAAAAGATGCCTAAGTCCCTTGACCCCAGGCTGACCAGGCATCCAGGCAGAACCCGGGTGGTGAATTCGACCCTCCTCTGATTTAGCCCCTCACCATAGTGCAGTGGGGTCCCCTCCTGTCTGTACCCACTCATCTCCCCAATCCTCATACCTACCTCTCTACTTCATTTCAATCTACTTTATCAAGTACAATTTAGATGCAATAAAATTATACTTTGCCATGTGTATAGTTTGATTACTTTTAGTGTTCAATGACTTTGGCTTTACACCGACCACAATCCAGAAGCAGAACATTTGCCACTCCCCAGAAACTTCCTGTTGCTCCTTGATAGTCCATCTCTCCCTTTACCCTTGGCCCCAGAAAACTACTGGTGGGCATGTGTTTTTTTTGCTATAAATTAATGTACTATTTTATAATTTTATATAAATGGCTTCATAGACCATGTGATATCTATATTTGCTTGACTTTTTTTACTCCATGAAATTGTTTTGAGATTCACCCAAGTTGTGTTTATAAATAGATTATTTCTTTTTATTACTGCTGATAAGTGTTCTATTGTATGGAGCTCTTCATTCATTCACTGATCAACATTTGCATTGTTTCCCATTTTCCACTATTGCAAACAAAACTGCTTTGAATATTTGACTACGTCTTTTTGTAGACATATGCTTTTATTTCTCTTGCGGAGATAACTTGAAGTGGGTGTTATAGTGTATGCTCACCTTTTATAGAAATTGCTGTTCTCCAAAACGAGTATATAACTTAGCAGTATATGAGAATTCTTGTTAATTTCACATTTTTACCAACATTTGTTATTGTTAATCTTTTTCACTTTAGCCCACCTAGACAGTTTATAATGGTATCGCATTATTTTTAATTTGTAAATTTCTGGTAACTAATGAGGTTGAACATTTTGCCATGTGCTTTTTCATGAAATGTCTTTTCTTTTGTGAAGTGTCTTTTCAAGCCCGTTGTCAATTTTTAAATTATCTAGTTTTGAAGTTCTAATAGTTGTTTGTATATTCTGCATTCAAGTCTTTTGTCAAAAACAGGCTTGCAAATATTTTCTCTGTGGTTCATGTTTTAATTTAACTGTGTCTTTTAAAGAAAACATTGTGCTTTTTTTAAAATATTGATAAAATCATGCTGGGCACTGTGGCTCATGCCTATAATCCCAGGACTTTGGGAGGCCGAGGTGCTTGGACCATTTGAGGTCAGGAGTTTGAGACCAGCCTGGCCAACATGGCAAAACCCCCTCTTTACTAAAAATACAAAAAAAAAAAAAAAATAGCCAGACACGATGGCACACGCCTGTAGTCCCAGCTACTCAGGAGGCTGAGGCAGGAGAATGGCTTGAACCTGGGAGGCAGAGGTTGCAATGAGCCAAGATTGTTCCTGTGCACTCCAGTCTGGCCAACAGAGCAAGACTCCATCTCAAAATAAATAAATAAAAATAAAAAGTTGGTGAAATCTAATTTCTTTTTCTTTATGTTTTGTTCTTTTAGTGATCTAAAAAGTATTTGTCTTCTTAGATCCCAGAGTCACAAAGATTTTTTATTATGTTTCCCTTCAAAACTTTTAGTGTTAGCTCTTTCATTTAGATCAATCACCCATTTTAATTAATTTTTTTGTGTACAGTGTGGGGTAAGAGCTGATGTTTGTTTGTTCATTTGTTTCCTGTCAGAGTTGTTTCACCATCATTTGTGGAAAAGATTCCCCTTTCTCCATTGAATTGAAATCTTTGTCACAAATTAATTGGCAATATATGTGTGGGTTTATTTCAGAACTCTCTATCCTGCCTTGTGATCTGTATATATAACCTTTACTGATACTGTGATATCATGATTATTGTAACTTTATATTAAGTCACAAAATCAGGCAGGATAAATCTTAACTTTATTCTTTTTTTTAAACATTGCTTTGTCTATGCTAGGTTATTCACATTTTTATATAAATTTTAGAATCAGCTTATCAAAATCTATTTTTAAGAAAAGCCTATTAGAATTTTTATTTCAATTGTATCTACAGAGAAATTTGAGCATAATTTACATTATAACACTATTTCTTCTTCTTCTGATCCATGAACATAGTATATTTCTCCATTTCAGTATTTTTAAATTTCTCTCAGTAATAGCTTATGGTTTTCAATGCAAAGGATCTGGCATATCTTTTGTTAAATTTGTTTTGTTTGTTTTTTGGTTTTTTTGGGGTTTTGATGGTATTGCAAATGGAACTTTTTAAGGTTTTAAAGTGGTTTACTGCATGTATGTATTACACATAAATATAATACAGTTAATTATTATTAGTTCTAATAGCTGTTTCTTAGATTCCGTAGAGTCTAGAGCATTTTCTGTGTAAGCAATTAAATTATCTGCAAATAGAGAATCTTTCACTTATTTCTTTATTTTTATTATTATTATTATTATTATTATTATTATTTGTATTGCAATTGCTAGGATTTCCAGGACAGTTATGAATAAATATGAGAGTGGATATGCTTAGCTTATTCCTAAGATTAGAGAAAAAGTGTTCAATACTTCACTATTAAATGTGTTGTTAGCCAGAGTTTATTCATAGATGACCTTTATCAGATCGAGGGAGTTCACTTCTAGTTTTTGCCTAACTACTTCTTCAACTCAAGGCTCCAAGGAAAAATGGTGTTTCTTATGAAAAGGATGGCTCAGGTGCTGAGCAGTGCTGAGCAATCAACTATGCAGAAGCTTTAAAAAGAAGCAAGACTTTCCTCAAGAAAAAATCCTCAGCTTTCCAGACCTGGGATGGACTCTGTCCATAAGCTACTGATTGAGCTTATCATAAATCAGGGCTAATTTAGCCTGTCATAAATGATCATAAATCATTTGACCCATTATAAATCATTTTGATTGAGGATTGAGAACATCTTTAACAGGAGGTAACCTTTTGTTATGCTCTGGTTTCAGGGTCAAAAAATAACTTTAAAAAATACTTTTTTTGTACCACCTAAGACCAATTAGAATGGCCGCTTTAAAAAAAAAAAAGAAATTAGCACGTGTTAGTAAGGGTGTAAAAGCAAATTCTTGTGCACTCTTGGTGTAAATGTACAATGGTGCAACCACTATGAAAAACAATGTCAATTTCTTGAAATATTAAAAATAGAATTACTATATGATCCAGCGATTCTATTTGCAGCAAAACACCCAAAATAATTGACAGTAGTATCTCAAAGAGGTGTTTGTATACCCATGTTCATAGCAGCATTATTCACAATAACCAAAGATAAAAATAACCCAAATGTCTATCAATGGTGAATGAATAACAAAATGTGAAACATACACACAATGAAATATTATTTAGCCTTTAAAAACGAATAAATTCTGATATATGCCACAACCTTGATCAACCTTTAAAACATCATACTAAGTGAAACCAGCCAAAGGGCCAAATACTATATTATTCTAGTTATATGAGGTACACAGAATAGTAAAATCCATAAACACAGCAAGTGGAATGGGGATTGCCAGGGGCCAGGGGAAGGTGAAAATGGGGAATTGTTGTTTAACGAGTACAGAGTTTCAGATTTGCAAGATGAACAGAGTTCTGGAGATTGGTTGCAAGACAATGTGAATGTATTTAACACTATTGAATTGTACACTAAGAAATGGTTAGGATGGTTTATTTTATGTTATATATATTTTACCATAATGAAAAAAATATCATCACACACTGGGTCCTATTTTGGGGAGGGGTTGGGAAGGGGTAACATTAGGAGATATATCTAATGTAAATGATGAGTTAATGGGTGCAGCACACCAACATGGCACATGTATACATATGTAACAAACCTGCACATTGTGCACATGTACCCTAGAACTTAAAAGTATAATTTAAAAAAAAAAAATTTAAATGGTTTTTGTCTCTTGACCCAATATCTACATTCCAATCCATCCTCTACCCTCCTTCCCCCAGTCACTGTCCATTACCTTGACCCTAATTCCTTTTGTTTTGTTTTGTTTTTGTTTTTATTTTTGTTTTTGTTTTGAGACCGAGTCTCACTCTGCCTGTCGCCCAGGCTGGAGTGCAGTGGCGCCATCTCGGTTCACTGCAAGCTCCACCTCCCAGGTTCACGCCATTCTCCTGCCTCAGCCTCCCAAGTACTAGGACTACAGGTGCCCACAGCCATGCCCGTCTAATATTTTGTATTTTTAGTAAAGACAGGGTTTCACTTTGTTAGCCAGGAATGTCTTGATCTCCCAAACTCGTGATCCACCCGCCTCGGCCTCCCAAAGTGCTGGGATTACAGGCATGAGCCACCACGCCTGGCCAGACCCTAATTTATTTTCTTTAGTTACATTGGTTCATTCTTCTATAATCTGTCAGACACATCAGAATATATGCTCCACTATGGCAACAGTCTTGTCTTTCCAGATTTAGAGAAGTGCCCAGCTTATAGAAGATACTCAATAAAATGCACTAAATAGAGCCTTGAATCCAGAAAATCTCAAAAATCAATGTGAACTCCTTTTCATAAGAATGGGGTAAGAGGACTTCTCTATCTCACTGCCACACCAGAACCGAAAGCAAACAGACCTGAACTTAAATCTCAGACTCACCACTTTTGACCTCTGTGACTTCAAACCAGTCACTTTATATCCCTAAGTCTCAACTTTTCTTCCCATGAATAATGAAGATAAAAACACCTGATATCTATCATAGGATGATAATAAAATACACAAAGGCATATTTATAAGTCTTTAGTAGACTATAGTCTTTGGAGCCCAAATGACTACATTCAGCCAGTGTGTCCCAAGAGTGAAACTGGCCTCTGACTTGTGTCACAGGAGATAATAAGTTCAATTGTCCCTGCAACTAATCAGGGTATTTTGATGGAATTGGGGTGGGATAATCAATTCTGATAAATTGCTTGTATTTATTAGCAAGATGTTGTCTATGTAATCTATAAAAGGTTCATACTTCCAAAATACAATCTCTGCTCTATTTTCACTAATATGCATTGATCTCGCAAGCTGGCAGATTTAAAGAACAAGCTCCAGAGAAAGCATAATCAGAACTAGTGAGCTCATTAAACGATGCCGATGTACAGACTGACATCTGAGCAGAACTTCAGTGTCTCTCCATTGTCTACAGGATCCAGCATAAACTTTTTGGCCCGGCATTTTTTATTTATGACCATTCGTAACCTGGTTCTAACAATCTAATCTAGTTTTCTGCCCTCCCCACCCAAGACTCAAGACCCAACTCTTCACCCACTCCCTTAACACATACACAGACACACACACACAATTTTTGGTCTGGCTGCAAGCCACTAAAGCCCATTATTGCTCTGTACTTTTTGTGTCTATGTTCTTCATTCTTTGCAAGGCATACATACCCTTTGCAAATGTATCTGCCTAGCAAACACCTACTCATCGTTAAAGACCAAAATCAAATGTTCTCTCCTTTGTGGAAACTCTCAAACCTATCCATAAGAAAATTTGTTCCTTCCAATGTGTTCTCACAATCCTTCATACAGCTTCAATTGCAACACCTTTTTCATTGTTTTGTGATAAACCATTTGATTCCTTTCTTCCTTACTGACCATAGACTCCAAGAGTCTTACTCATTTTTGTATTTGATATTCTTATATTGCACAATGCCTAGGTCACAGTAGACATTCAGTAAATCTTCTTTTGAAAGGAAGAATAAATAAATTATGAGTAGATAGATAGATAAATGGATGGATGGATACATGACTACCTATAGTAATGGTCTGGAGTTTCAGCGTCTTTCTTCGTGGCATCTGTATAAACCCATTCTCAGAGACACACCTCATATCTGATGTTTGGGGACCATCTACTTTGAGAGTTTTATATCTTGAAATAACCATTGATTTTTCTTCCTGTGTTTGGCCTTTCAGTCCCAATGCTATTGGTGTTCATCAGAAGGATAAGAGGACGAAGGGTGAGAGAGCTTTTTAAGAACTCAAAAAGTCAAAATCAGATCATTAGGGATGTAGATATCTCCAAATTTTTCCTGGATTCCTCTGAATAATCACCATGTTTTTAACCTTAACTCTGCTATCTGTCTTGGTGACAATTCCTTTCCTGCTCATAGAAATGGAAGAAATCTGTCCCCTCTGTTCTTCGACCCCTACCACTAGGACTGGGGTTCTGGAAGGATTCTAATATTATCAGAATTGAATATGATTCTGTTTCCTATTTAGGGTAAGGAAGTAGCATGGCGAAAAGTAAATAATTCCATGTTTAGAATCTGTGACCTGAACTAGAGTCCCTGCTCTCCTACTTAGTCACTGGACAAGGCCATAAAATGGAGGCAATATTACCTACCCTGAAAATAAAAATATAATCATCAAAATCCAGGAAGTCAACAGAAAGACCTCACTCTAACTACAGCAAAGTTTGTGCTTAATGGCTTGGCTCTTTTCTTCTCCTCTCCACTCCTCCAAATCACATCTTTATGCAGAATACCTTGATTTCTGCCTCTGCTTTCTGCCTCTTCATTGCCTATCACTTGAAGCCTTTTGTCTAGCCAAGTGGAGACCTTGAGAATCCATGGCCAAGGATCGGGGGAGCCTGGAAGAGTGTCAGGCAGGAGAGCACTGAGAATAGGGAGGAAGAGTCTCCAACACTCTGCAAGATATGGGGGCATGAAGGGTTACTTTATATTGCTTCATTGGTTTATTTGTTTTGAATATGTAGCCTATGTAAAGCACCTGGCACAACAGAGGTGGTCAAAAAACTGTAGCTGTGATCATCAGTGTCATCATATGAAAACAAGAGAGCATACACCTCCACAAACATAACAGGTGAGCATGTGGCAGAGCAGGAAAGGTGCTGAGATGGCAGGTGAGTATTTGAACTTTGATTTCAACAAAACATCTTTCCTGGTTTACTGTGTTCACAAACCCAACCACTCAGAAACCCTATAAGGGGGCTGGGGTGAAGCTCCCACAGACGCTCGTTATTTTAAGTTTATAAAGATCAGATATCATTGCTTATCAAGTTCCCTAATGCACACCCCAACTCACGTGCACTGCTCCCAGAAACCTTGACTTAAAGTCAGCAAGATTTGAAACACAACCAAGGCTCAGAGAGAAGAAATGTCTGGGTTTTGTATCTTTGGGGATCAAACATTCCAAACTCTCTCTCTTTCTGCTTTTGTTCTATGAAGCAGAGGAGATTTCAGCAGTTCTGCCATGAAATTCTGCCAACCTTTCAGACTTAAGTTGAGACCAATTTAAATAAATTAAGTGAAGGAAACAGAATATGTTGATTACCTTCACTCATTTCCTTATTCACTCATTCACCTATATATACTACCTTCATTCCTATACTCTTCCATCCATTGGTCCACCTGCCTACTTAACATTTACTAAGCCCCTGTTGTTTTCCAGGTATCGTAGATACAAAGATGAACAAGCCAAAATTTCTGACCTGAAAGAATTCCTATCACATTAAAACAGCAAATATTAATTTATTTTTGTATAAAATAATTATAGAGAACCAATTATGTTTCTGTTAGGATCCTAGTCTCTGTAATAGAAAGCCAATTATAATAAACCTGTTATCTGACCTAATGGAACCAACACTTTAGTAAGGGAAAGAGATTTTAAAAAGTAAACCAAAAAGTAATAAATACTAGTTGTGATCTATGCCATGAAAACAAAAACCAGGCAGAGAATAATGGAGGAGGGGTTTCTTTAGACCGGATGCTTAGCGAAGGCCTCCGTGAGAAGGTGAGTACATTTAGTCTGAGTCTTGAAGGATGAGTAGTTGCTAACATGCACAGAAAGGGAAGAAAGAGCAGGCTGTATAGAGGGAATAACAAAATCAACAATGTCCCCGATTCAGGAAATAACTCAGTGTGTCCTAGGAATTGAAAAGCAAACAAACAAAAGTTCAAGATGTATGCAGGGTGACGAGAAAAGGGAACAGCTCATGCTGCCTCTGGTGGACCACTGTAGGGCACCTGTAATTATTCTAGGGGTCGAGAGGGGTCTGTGAAAGGTGTTAAGCAGGCTGGTGGCGTAATCGCTACTATTGTCTCATGGTGAATAGATTAGAAGGCTGCAGGGGACACCTGCTAGGATGCTACATGAAAAGTTTCAGTGAGCGATATTATAGGTTTGGACTAGAAATGGGGGAAAGTGTGCAGATCCAAGATACATTTTGGAGCCTAAACTTGCAGGTTTCTTGCTGGATTGGATGAGGTGTGCAGAAGGGGTAATGAGAAGGAGATTCAACGTGACTTTCATAATCCTGGAATGGCCAACACGCAGATGTAGGTGTCAGGGTTCCATTTATTTAGTGGTCGGGTGGGGGAGGGTATTGAATAAATCATCCCACTGACATGCTAATTTGAGATGGCAGTGAGATAACCAAGTAAATATGAGAGCATGCAGTCAGGTGGACGAGGCTGGAGCTCAGTGAAGCCTGAGCTGAAGAGTCACGTTGGATCGGGAATCATCAACACTGATAGCCTGACCTGGGTGCAGTGACAGACGACAAGTAAGCCAGTGGGGCAGAGGAGAGAACAGGGCCCAGCTGCAAAGCCCGAGGCAGAGGAAAGTTACAGAGGAAGTAGGAAGAGCCCAAGAAGGAGCTAGAAAACGAAAGCAAATGAGATGGAAGAAAGCCCAAACTGGAGGTGTTGATGGGGAAGCCAGGAGAGAAGAGGATTTCAGGAACGGGGAGAGGTCACCTGTGAGGGACAAAGGTACCAGGGCTCACCAGTTGGAAACATACAGGCTTCCCAGGGTGGTGCAAGCAAGCAGTTTCCTGTGTCTTATCACGCAGAGGTAACTGCAATGGAAAGGGTTGGTGCCCATGTGCAGGCTAATTTACAAGCAGTGATATATGTAGAAAAGTTTAGAGTTTCTAGGTAATGTGTGATGTGCTCCCTTAAGACAGCCAGTACTTGTCAGGCAGCATCAGTGGACACATAGCGTCTAGAATGAGGGAGGTGATGCTCTTTCCTGCTTACTCTGTCACGTTCTGTTTCTCTGAGCTTGGAGAGGAACAATAACCACCCGGGGTTGTTGGGAGGAATGACTAGGATTGGAGGGAAGCTGTCCTGTGAGGACATGCACCACGGCAAAAATAAAGAAGTGAGAGTGTTTATCCCAAAGAAAAGACCACTTAGAAAATATAATTGGTTCCTTCAAAAAGCTTAAGGACTTTTAAAGAAAACCAATCATGTGAAAAACAAGGCAGGCACCCTGTGTAGCCCCAGAAGGTTGATGGGAGTAAATTACATAGTGAAGATATCAGCTTAATATAGGAGGACTTGTCTTAATGATCAGAGCTGCCCAACACAGGGGCTGAAAACTACAGCTGGCCGGCCAATCTGCCCTGCCACCTATTTTTGTTGGTCTAGAGAGCTAAGAACTGTTTTAATATTTTGTAATGGTTGGGAAAAAGCAAAGGAAGAAGAATATTTTACAGCACATAAAAATTATATGGAATTCAAATTTCAGTGTCCATAAGTAATGTTTTCTGAGAACACACCTACACCCATTTGCTTTCGTGTTGTTTATGGCAGCTTTGCACTACAGTTGCAGAGTTGAGTACTTGTGACAGAAGCCATACTATCTGAAAAGCCTGAAATATATTTACAATCTGACCCTTTCCTGAAAGTTTGTTAACCTCTTTTCTTGGCAGTGGTTCTCAGAATCACCTGGAAGCTGGTTAAAACCCAGTTTGCTGGACCCTCCCTCAGAATTTCTAACTCAGCAGCTCTGAAGTGGGCCAAGAATTTGCACCAAGTCTCCAAAGGATGCTGGTGCCTTTGATCCAGGGACCACACTGCTCAAGAGGCGCTCACCACATGAAGAGTCAACTCATTTCCATGGAGCCTGTGTTCCCTGCAAGCCCATACTCTCCCCGAGGGCAGGAACTTCAGCTCTGCTTTTTTCCACAATGGGACAATGCTGGAGACTTCCTAAGTATTTGTTGAATGAATTAATGAATCCTGTTAATTATTTTGACTTTTTGATCTTTGAGGACTTTCTAATTTCCCCTGATTGCAGGGGAAATGCTCTAGGAAAGAAGATCCAAAGGAAAGGAGAAAAGAAAACAAGAGAAGAAAAGAAGGGGGAAAAGGAAGGAGCTCTTTTCACAAAGCAAGACTTTTTAGTATTGCCTAGGGGTGTCCTTGTGCCTCTGCTTCAGTGTTCAAAGGTATATAATATTCTCTTCTGCTTTCCCAGTCAGTTTGAATGAGGGAGATTGTAGGCAGGAGGGTAGACTGCATATAACACTCCTCACTCCAAAGACCCAGCCCGTGGCATAATGATGCTTTGTGTCTCTATAATGACCTTTGGATTCTGAAGGTATTATATATGCATATCTATTTTTAATGATCTGATGTATTTCTCCCAATCTCTTTTGTAGACATTTTATTTTCTTATTAAGATTGTGTTCCACCGATAATTTTATGTCCTTTTAAATTTAACATTGGCTCAAAATATTTTTCCTATGACATTATAAATTCTATATAATAATATCCTTTTTATACAGAATATTGTCTCATGTGTACATACCATAATCTGTTTAGCTACACCCCTACTGTTAGATATCTATGTTTCTCCTGCCACTCATGCTTTTCCTGGTTGTTCTGCTATTATCTTCACTGCCATGTGAATCACTATTAGCCAATTCTCCTTCTGATTTTGAAAATTATTCTTTAGAATACAGGTTCACAAAAAAAGGCTATCAAAAAGAAATAGAAGAAATAAAATGTTAAAGTCATAAGGGACTACCTTGCTACAACTCTGTGCAAGTAAATAAGAAAAAATAGATAAAATAGGCATTATAGAAAAAACACAACTTACCAAAAATAATACTTACAAAGACAGAAAGTTTGAACTAACCATTTTTCTTAGAGAAAATAATGAATGCTAAAGAACTCCCCTACAATAAAAACACCAACCTGAATATTTTTACACAGGAATTCTATCACATTTGCAAAAATCAAGAATCCAAACTGCTCCTGAAACTATTTTACAGCACAGAAAAGCAAAAAAAATCCTCCAGTTCTTTTCTATAAAGAATGTGTCATTAAAACCAAAAACTAACTGCATCAAAAAAAGAAGACAGATCAATCTTACTAAAGAATATCAAAGAGTGCCAGGTGCAGTGGCGGGTACCTGTTGTCCCAGCTACTCAGGAGGCTGATGTGAGAGGATCACTTGAGCCCAGAGATAGTGTGCTGTAAACGTATTTGTGAATAGCCACTGCACTCCAGTCTGGAAAACATAATGAGACCTCATATCTTCAAAAAGTATACACATATATCAAATAAAGCATTAGCAAACAGAATCTGTCAGCATAAACAAATAATTAAAAAACAAAAAACAACAGTGGTTTTCCTAGCATGTCACATCCAGGAATGCAAAGATGGTTCAACACTAGGAAATCTCTCAATAGAACCCATCATTATAGCTAAGGAGGGAAAAAAATGACACACTTATCTTCCATTTACTAACTATATCTCAAATTCACCACTCATCTATGTAAAAATTACTCAACAAAATAAGAGCTGACAGTTAATGCTGCATGATTATATTATGATTACATACACACATACATAAATGTCAACTCAAAAGCCAGCATCCTACTTAATGATGAACTAAGAAACAATAGAAGCTTTATCTCTAAACTTAGAAACACACAAGATATCTACCATCTCTATTAGTTTTTACCACTGTTTCAGTAATTAACCAATGTAAATAGACAAAAATAATGAAACTAGAGGTTAAGAATTGAATAATAAAAATAAGACTTTATCAATTACATTGAGAACCATAAGAATCAATTTAAAACTACTGTGAACCATGAGAATTTAGTAATTAACAACTCAATATATGCAAATTAATAACCTTTATATATTAAATACAAAGACAGTTAAAAGACATGGTAAAAGAGAAATACGTTACCTAGGCACAAGCTTAAATATAAATCATCCATAAGAATAACCTTCTGAAAGAAATAGAAGTAGTCACTCCAGTTCAGGTGACAGAGTGAGATTCTGTCTCAAAAAATAAAACGAAAATTAGAAAAATAAAATAAAATTGTGTGTATATATATACACCCTTTGACCCAGCAAAAGACAAAAGGATGTTTAGAGAGAGATATATAAGTAACTCACATATATATGTGTGTGTGTGTATATGTGTGTGTATATATATATACATACACACACACACATACACACATAGAATTTAAATAAAAAATTATGTAAGGTTGTTGAGAGCCAAGGTTTTTGGCATTAAGAAAGAGACATGATATCTAAAAACTAACAACCCAATAATTCTAAATTTGAATTTGAAATACTAGTATACACTCATGTTATATTTCCTAGCTCTGTTCACTAGAAAGATCTAGAGAAAAATGACCAACCCAGTAGCAATGAGCACCCTACCACTCAAACTGTGGTCTCTGAATAGCATTTCTCAATGAAAGAGACCAGAACTCCTTGAAAGAACGCCTCCTCCTAGAAAAAGTACAAGATAAACCCAGAATACCATATTATACATAAAGTGCAAGCAGTTATCCCTATGATTCTGGCTAGAAGACACAGGAGCCAATCAAGTAATTTGAGCCTCTAAAAGAATATGGATAGAAACATCAAATATTCAAAAACACAGGGTTATTGTGTTAGCTTCTTATTGCTATTATCACAAATTATCACAAACTTAGTGGCTTAGCAAGCCATCAATTTATTATTGTACAGTTCTGGAGGTCAGAACTCTAAAATGGGTGTGCCTGGCATTGTTCCTTCCAGAGGACCTAGGGGAGAATTCATGTCTTTGCCTTTTCCAGCTTCTAGAGGCTGCCCACATTCCTTGGCTCATGGTTCACATCACCAAGACTTCTGCTCTGTCCTCACATCCTCTATGACTTGGAACCTTTTGTCTCTCTCTTCAGCTGTCCTTTGTGATAACACTGGGCCAGCAGGAGAATCCAAGATCATCTCCTCATCTCAAGATCTTTAACTTGGTCACTTCTGCAGAGTTCCTTTGCCATGTAAGGTGACATTGTTTCTGGGGATTAAGTTGTGCACATCAGGGGCTATTATTCTGGCAAGCACAGTCATCATTCTAGCTTTCTATGGAACCAACTCATTATTCTGGAAATTGGTAAATAAAAGACAGGATGAAGTATTTATCCTGCCTTTTTCTCTACAAACTCTACTTCGGGGTTGTCAAATAGTTAATGAAAGAAAGTTTCTTTTTAAATAAATAACCTAACTAATAAGTTATGAGAGGAGGAAAGATCAGAATATCACCATTATGCAACCCTAATGAAGTAATGTATCTAACAATGGTCATCAATAACTGCTAAAACCGTTTGATGGAAAGCTCTTGGTAAACTTTATATTAATTGGCTCACCTGGATACACTGGCCAATGTTAACATCACAAAAGGAGAGACAACCAGGTATCATATACCCCCCATGATAGTACAACAGTACTTTTGAAGTTTTCTTACCAAAAAATCAAACCTGGGGATGAAAAGCCCCCTATTGCTAACCACCAGTCTGTAAGTAACACAGAAAAGCAGCAAAATACACAATGTGGGAAAACTACATTACAAACAACCCAGTATCTTCAACAAATAGATAGCAGGGGGGAAAAAAAGGGGGGGAAGAGGAACAGAAAGTTAAGACATTTAAGAGGCATATCAACTGAATCCAATGCATGGATCTTGTTTGAATTTTTATTGAACAAACCTGGCATAAAAAAGTATTTAGAAATAATCAGAGACTTTTGAACACTGACAGAATACCTGATGATATCAACGAATTGTGATTTTTCTTAGGTGATAATAAGATGGTGTTTATTTTTTAAATTCCATGTCTTCTTTTTTAATCTTTTTTTCAGAGTCTCCAGCTTGCAGAAAATTCCATGTCTTTTAAGGATGTGTGCTGAAATATTTACAGAAGAAATGATATGATGTCTTAGATTTGCTTCAAAATAATCCAGTTGTGGAGAGAGGGCTAGGTATATTAAAATAAGGTTGGCCATAAATTAAGAATTGTAGAAGCTAGAGGTTGGGTACATGGGAGTTTATTATTCTCTTCTATCCTTGTATTGGCTTGAAATTTCCCATAATGACAAGTTTTTTTTTTTTTTTAAATAAACAGTATGCGCACAGAAATAAAATTATTGGGTATGAGTGTTTCCAAGGCATTTAAAATGTATTGTCAATTTGCTTTCCACAAAGGCTGTAGCAATTTATAGTTCCACTAGTAGCAAATGAGAATGCTGAAGATATAATATTTTAAAGAATATATAATCACTTGGATAAATGGAGGAACACATATTTCTCAGTTGTCCATGCCTTTGGAAAGGCTAATGGCCTATTATGGGATATTATGGCCCAGTCGTGACTACACACCTGGAGGCCTTGTACCTGAACAGCAGGGAAAGAATTCAAAGAGTAAATGGAGTTCAGCATGACAGTCTTGCCAATTCAGATTTATACAAATCTAAATTACCTAAATAAGGGGTTTCTCTGTTATTCCTGACACCATTGCAGAGGATCTTTCTGAACATCTATTGAGGTATTAGTTTAACGGGAAAATCTACCATTGTATCTTCTCAGTGAAATCTGATTATCTTCAAGAGGCTTCCTCACATAAAAAAGAGCGCGGGGTGGGGAGGAATCAATGCCTGGGTTTCTCTGCCTAGCATGAAAAATAATTTTCTGCTATAGGGTAATTTTGAGCTCCTGTAATCTTCCAATTATGTTTGATTGCAGTGCCTCCTTCCTGTCTCAGTATTAAAGGATGGTCAGCACTTTTCTGCAACCAAAACCGACTTTCAGATGAAGCTGCCACTTATTTCAATGGCTTGTTTATAATCAGCAGCTCTTTGAGCATATGGAGCATCCCCACCTTGGAGGAGGAGCCCACCCCAGGACCTCTCCCTGACTATTAGCCAACCTGTTAACACATCACAGGGGTTAGGGGTCTACTAGGCGAGATGAGCCTTCAGGTACTGTGTATGGACATGAAGAATAATGAGTTGGGTATCTGCCCCTAGGAGGGCACCATGCTAGTGGGAGAGTCATAGGCATAGGTGTGAAAAATCACACTCCTAGAAGGCGCCATGCCAGTGAGAGAGTTACAGGTATGTGTGTGAAAAGTCACATAACGATTGAGCCAGTCATTCATTCCACAGATACTAAGCATGCTGGAAGTTGGTAGCAAAGAGATGAATAAGTCAGAATCCCTGCACTTAAAGTATCCATCTTGTAAGAAAACAGAAATATGAACAAATAGTTAAAATGCCACTTGGTAAGTGTAGTGCTAGAGGAATGTGTCAAGGTTTGTAGTGAAATGAGAAGGGAATTCTGACTATTCAAGGAAACTTCCTGGAGGATGAGAAGGTTGGACTGTCTGTTTTTCAGAAGGTTGGACTTAAAAGGTGGTCAGTGAGGGGAGGTGCCCTCCAGGCAGAAAGAATTGTAGGTGGAAAGGGAGGGAGACTTGAAATCATGTGAATCTTTGAGTGGAATGGAAATTCATTTGCTCCGGAGCAAAGTTAGAGGATGGGTAGGGAAGGGACAGAAGATGAGACTGGGAAGGTAGGAAATGCTAGATACTAGAGGGCCTTGTCTGCAATGCAGAGGCATTTGTTTGTTTTTTAAACTATGCTAAAGTGTGATTTTGTAGAGCTGGACAACTGAGTGATTGAAGAGTGTAGAGGTGCCCAAGGATGGCACGTTGCCTTATGTGAGAACCTAGTGTCTTGAGAGGATCAGGGAGGAATGTCATGCTGAGAGTAGCCCTGGGACATGCCAAGCCTGAGGAGAAGAGATAAAACTCCCATGCAGAATTACTTGATGCAAATCATCCATGCAGATACCCTACAACCTAGGGGCTGGAGCATGACTCCTTATTCCTTAGGAGGCAGCTGCTTCCAGTGACTTTTTTCTAAGGGTGCAGTGTGAAATGGGGGGCAGAAGTCAGAGAGAGTAATTTCACAATGAAGAAACACGACAAGCTCAGCTTCAGCCAGGGGGCCAAGGTCAACATCAACAGTCATAAATTGTGTCAATGGTAGGTAACCTTGATATGAGATGATAACATTGGCACTTTATCTCTGTGGTCTCCCTCTTGATAACCCACAACCCCAGTTAAATTATGAGAGAAAACATCAGACAAATCCTAGGAGAGGGACATTCTTCAAAATACTTGACCAGTGTTCCCAAAACTGTCAAGGTCATCAAAAACAAGGAAAGTCTTAGAAACTGTCACAGCAAGAGGAGCCTAAGAAGACATGATGGCTAAATGTAACGTGGTATCTTGGATGGGATTCTGAGACAGAAAAAAAATCATCAGGTGAAAACAAAGAAGGCTGATCGCGGTGACTCACGCCTGTAATCCCAGCACTTCGGGAGGCCGAGGCGGGTGAATCATGAGGTCAAGAGTTCGAGACCAGCCTGGCCAACACGGTGGAACCCCGTCTCTACTAAAAATACAAAATGTAGCCAGGCATGGTGGTGGGCGCCTGTAATCCCAGCTACTCAGGAGGCTGAGGCAGGAGAATCGCTTGAACCCGGGAGGCAGAGGTTGTGAGCTGAGATCACGCCACTGCATTTCAGCCCAGGCAACAGAGCAACACACCGTCTCAAAAAAAAAATTTGACTAGAATATGGACTTTAGCTAATAATCATATGTCAACATTGGTTTATTAGTTGTAGCAAAGGTATCGTCCTCAGGCAAGATGTTAATTGTAAGGGAAACTGTGTGTGTTGTAGGAGGGACCTAGCTGTACCATCATCTCAATGTTTCTGTAAAACAAAAACTATTCTAAAAAAATAAATAATCTTTTTTTAAATAAAACCAGGCAAGTCAATCCATGGACTTAATCCCAGGAGGACCTGCAGGTAGGAGCCTCGAGATACTGGAAGGGTAGAGACGAGAATGAGTTTGCGTGCTGGAGGGAAAGCATTTGAGAGAATAGGAGAGAAAAATATCCAGGACTAGTAAGAAGGAGAGAATCCGGGGCTAAGGGGAGACTGAAGCAAGCGTGAAACAGAGGAAGTAGCCCCCGGGCTGAGTCTTAAAGCATGGAAAGAATTCGGGTAGGCAGAAATGGAGGTAGTCCTCTTAGAAACTTAGAAAAATGCGAATGATGAAAGATCTCAAAAGGAATGTGCCATGACCAGAAGAATCCATGGCTGCATTATGCTTTAAGTGGCTTTTTTTTTAATATATACGGTGAACCGAGCTTGGGGAAAACCACTTTGGATCACAGCAGTGATGATAAGGAGGAAGAGGCTGAGTAAAAAGAGGAGATACCATTCTGCAAACTTTTTTTTAACACATTCAGGACCTAGTTTTAAAATACAAATATTGTAAAGGAAATAATTAATGGGAACATGTTAATGGGAGGGAATAAATTCTAAAATCTCTCATGGGGTTTTCTAAACTCTAATTACCCTTCTTTCCTCTCAGGTAAAGTTTGAGAGCTTGTCAGTATTCCCTGGAAGAGGGAAATCTGTCTTGACATATAGAGGCCAAGACACAGAATTTTGTAACTAAAAATTGTTTGTTGAGTGAATCAATGAAATAATAGCAATTGTCAGCAGCCCTAAGTGTAACTGCTCTTATAAAGGTTTCACAGTTGGTGATTAAATCGAAATTGATCTACTTTATTCATTCATACAAGTCTGATTCTAAATGCTACTGTGATTTTAGTATAGCCAAATATCTTTTTTAAAGCAGAGGAGGAAATAATTCATTAAAACTGCCTTATTGAAAGTCTTTTTGCTAAGAGAAATAATTTTTGCTAAAAGAAAATAATTACTACAGAAACCTATCTGTCTGAAATGATCAAATTAGTGATTGGCTTGTTTTTCACTAAGCAGGTCCACCAGAAGTTACTCCAGCCAAGAATTGGTCCCCTTTGTGGCACTGCCATCAGATCTTTAAATGCAGCCAAGAATTCAGCAGGTACCATCCACAAATACAACCTTTCCATTTACTTCTAGGCTTTGTTTGAACCCTTATGTATTAAGACAGACAGAGACACGGAGAGGGTATAGAAAAGCAATTGTTATTCAGAACTGAATAATGCTCCTAACAGTCTAGAACTTCTAATTGTTTTTACCCCAATCTGAGATGATTAGCTCAAAGTAGTCCCGACGTTTATCGGATGGTTATGAAAAGAAAGCAAAACTGGCCATGACCAAAAGGCCCATTTCTGCAGAAGTTCACATTCAGTACACCCAGTCGGTAGCCCCCCGGGACTTGAGGAGAAAAGAGGAGGTCTGTAATGCAGCTGCCACACGGCGATCAGGCCCATCAGAGGGCTGCTGAAGCTGATCTGGTGTCCAGATAAACGTGGCATTCATGCTAGCCATCTGTCCACAGGTCAGTGGGGACAGAAACTCAAAATCATTATCTCTAATGAATGAATATACAATGACAGTCTTGTGTGTGGCAAAGGATCATCACATAGGAACATGGTTGGGGGAAATCAGGCATTGGAAAGCAGCACTAATCTTGCAAGGGAAAACAGTTCTCTGTGTGTGTGTGTGTGTGTGTGTGTGTGTGTGTGTGTGTGTGTGTGTGTGTACTGTTAACCCTTAGTGTCTGGGATAAACTTGCAAGAGAGGTGCTTTCACTTGGCACCATTGCCCTTTCTTTATCCAGAGCAGCACTGATATTTTGCAGAGATGGTTCAGTTGACAAGTTTCAGGATAGCATATATTTTTCTTCGGACATGAATGTCCATCTTGTTACCCCATTTTTGTTTTGCTCCTCTAGGGGGGAAAGCTCTGTGACTTCCTACCTTTCCTCTACAATGCCACACATAAAACCTTAAAAAATTAAATCCTTTTCTTCTAGATGTATCATGTTTTTAGTTGAAATAACAAGTTCCTATTCCATATTCCTTTTTATTGTTTCCCAAAGTGAACTAAAATATCATATTTATGTTATTATATGGTTATCATATATTATGTATCACATATTATATATTTTATATATTATATAGCATATTTTATATATTATATATTTTGTATATTATATATTCTTATATATTTATATATTTTATAATATATGTATTATATATGATTTACTGAGCACCTACTCCATACCAGGCACAAAAGCTGGGGAGATGAAGAAAATGTTTCCTGATCTTAAGAATTTTCCAGTTCAATTCAGAAGATAAATGTTACAAAGAATTATAAAGAAAATTAAATAGGAAGAGAACTACAGTAAATCAGTAATAAGTAGTAAGTAAAACAGAAGTAAAAAATCAACATGCTGAAGGAATACGGAGAAAGGAAGGAGCAGGGAAGTGACACTTACCAGGCATACATACCTGTGTAGGGCACTTTAAAGACATCATTGCTTTTACTTTTGACGTCTTCCTTCCAAGGCAGGAATCATTGTCCCTGTTTTGTAGTCAGGAAAGTTAAATCACAGAAGGGTTGAGTGAAAAACGCAATGTCACACAGTAAAGGAAAAGCAGATCTGGAATCTGAACTCAAGTCTGCCTGACTTCAAAACCTATGCCAGTGGGAATCCATGGAGAGCTTGTGGAGAAGAAGTCATTAGAGTTGGAGAAACCACAAAGACCCACTTTGCTGCAGAAGGATGGAACAGATGAGGCAAAGACTGGGGGGAAGCTCTGGAGATGATGACGCGCCCTTAGGCAGAGCCAGAGGTGCGATGTGCTGGAAACAGGCTGGGCACTGGGAAATGTAGTGACATGCAGCCAGGGCTCCACGCACATTGTGGAGGGCCTTGATGCTACACCAAGGAATTTGGACTTGATGCTGTGAGGGCTGACGACCTATTGGAATGGAATCCCAGAATCCAGGACTGAGTTTGGTCTTTAAGTGTGGTCATGTCCAGGGCTATCTGGACAGCTGATGGGATAGACCCAGAAGGGTCTATGTGCAATAATCTCCTCGAATGGTCCACGATGAAACCCTTGGGATCTCACCTTCAGGTATGACTGTGAGGAGCAGGAACACCGCCAGTCCCCAAGTGGTGTACTGTGGGGCTGGGTAAGGACCCTCACTGGGTAGAAGTGAGGCAGGCACAGGACTCAAATGGGACAACACTTGGAAATCAAAGGAGAGACCATTAAGTATATCACAAAGAGTTGACATTTAAAGTTTCTTCTGGTCCAGATACCTGGACTAACATCTTTGGGAGGGGGCCTTGATGAAAGCCAGTCACCTTCACACCTGGAGCACCCAAGTTTCTCCGTGAATGCGAAGGCAGGATGTGATGGAGCTCAGTGGCCTCAAAATTGGTACTTCCCAGGTAAGAAAGGTACGTTCATCATGTTTTACTATGTGGTCCACTGGAAATGGGAAGGGGAAAGGACTTGTCGCGGGAATAAAAGGCACACACAGGACACCCAGACACACTCACCCAGACACACTCACCCAGACACACTCACCCAGACACACTCAGAGAACTTGAAGACAGTTATCACAGCGGGACTATAGGTGCACACATTGTGGAAGGCCTTGAATGCCTCACTTAATTCTGTGAGCACTGGGGACTCATTGTGAAAAGACCGCAGATGGATGTGGATGACAAATACTGCTGATTGTGGGGAGGGGTTCAAGAGCCACACATGGAAAGGATGTAGTTCCAAGTAAGTCAGCGTTTCCCCAAGTGTGGTCTACAGGTTCCTGGTGGCTCCCAGTGGCCTCACAAGTGGTGTGTAGGTGGTGGAATGGTTTCAAGTGAAAGCATGATGAAACAACCATGTTCGTATACATTTCACAAATTTGCAATGTAAGATTAATGTAATTTTTCCACGAAATCTCTTCCATAATTATGACATGCTTTACAGTTTTACATGTACTATAGGGATTATGTTGTCAGTTCACCTAAGGTACTCTGTTAATAGGATATCTTACCTATTGTTTCTTCATCTCATTGCACACACTTGTACATTTTGGGAAATATATATGGTACTGTGCTGTTGCTATTGTTTTGTTGTATGTTAATGAGAACACTGGTGGCTGGCAGCCCCTAGGAGGCTTCTAAATGTGGCTGGTCACTTTTAGCCCCATCTCCTAACATCTGGGGAGGGAAGAGGGGCTGAAGGTTGAGTTGATCACCAATGGCTAAAGATGTAATCAATCATGCCTATGTAATGAAGCTTTTATAAAAACTCAAAGGACCGGATTCTGGAAATGCCTGAGTTGACGAACACACCAATGTGTCGGGAGGTGGCACACCCCAGCTCCACGGGGACAGAAGCTTCTGTGCTCAGGACCCTCCAGACCTAGCCCAGTAAATCTCTGCATTTGGCTGTTCATTTGCTTCCTTCGTTACATCTTGTATTAATAAACCAGTAAATGTAAGTAAAGTGTTTCCCCGAGTTCTGTGAGCCACTCTAATAGATTAATCGAACCCAAAGAGGGGGTTATGGAAACCAAAATTTATAGCCAATTGTTCAGAAATTCCAAAAGCCCAAGCTTATGACTGGCAGCTGAAATGAGAGGTGGTCCTATGGGACTGAGTCCTCAACCTGTGGGATCTGATGCTATCTCCACATAGTCAGTGTCAGAACTGAACTGAATTGAATTGAATTAGAGGACATCCAGCTGATGTCTACTGGAGAATCCGCTGATAGGATCATTTGCATGATATATGGGAAAATCCCACACCCATTTGGTCACAGAAGCATTCTGTGTTGTGAGATGATGTAGGAAAAACTGAGTTTATGTTTTTCTCTATCTCCAGAGTCATAAATGAGCCAAGGAACACAACTATGGATCAAATATAAAACCTGATTTCATATACTGGAGTGCATGGATGCTCTCATTGACAATTTTACTCAAGCAGCCAAAAAAAAAGAAAGAAAGAAAGAAAGAAATATGGCCACTAAGTGTAATAATATACATGCAAAAACTGAAGCTTTTGGATAGAGGATCCATTTGTCCTTAGTTCCTAGCACACTGTAATAGAACTTTGTCCTAAAATCATTTTTCAGCAAAGTCTGATGACCTTTCTATTAATCCCATCAGAACAGTTTAGAACTAATTGAGCAAAACATTGTCCACAAGAAATTAATGAATTTTTATCACTAAATGTAGAAAAGAAAGGAAAATCAAGAAAGTGTAGTTCAATGTTAAATTTTCATAGCACAAAAACACGTACAATTACACTGTTGCCAAGGAGCTTGTAAACCACCCACAAAGTTAATGGCAAATGCTGTGCTCAGAGAGAGTGAGAAAGCAACACATTTCTTTTATGAACTAATATTGGTGGATTATAGATCATATCGGTAGCAATGATTATGGCCCCTGATAGGACAGTCATGAATGAGTAATGAATGCCCTAATATTTTGTGATAATATGATCAGAGAACAGAACACTTTTCATCTTTTTAACATGTTTAGTCTTCAGATCCTGTTTAGAATCTGAATATTAATTGGCATACATATAGCATAGCAACAAGGGGAAAGTGGCTGGGAACTTTTTGCTGTTTTGTTGTTGAAAACCGAACAACAAACAGGCAAATGGTGTTTTCATGTTGGTAATGATTGCTTTGTGGACTTTAATGCAGAAAGAAGAAGGCAGAGGACTCACCATGTATATCACAAGAAGGGGGGTGATCACATAAAATAAGAGGTCACGTATGAATGTCAGCTCACCCATTGTTTATCCACAGCTAGACAGCAATTATATATCTCCTGGCCTTGGTTCAAAATATAAAGAAATTGTGAAAATGGTGGTCATTTCGCTCTCTCATGTTTAATATGAACCCGGGAGGCGGAGCTTGCAGTGAGCTGAGATCCGGCCACTGCACTCCAGCCTGGGTGACAGAGCGAGACTCCGTCTCAAAAAAAAAAAAAAAAAGAATCTGCTTGTGTAAGGAAGAGGTATTCAATCAAGGTATGAAACAAGTGGTCCGATTAAAATGTTTCTTTAAGTTATAAACAATACAAGTAAAGATCATTATTTAAAATTACTTCCTTAAGTAAGTTATATCTCAGGAATATCTTGAACCTATCACTTCAAGGGTATAAAATCGTGTGTGTATGTGTGTGTGTGTGTGTGTGTGCGCGCGCACTCACGTTGAGAATAATATGAAGATTTCTTAAGATTGAATTTTGGTTCATCAACTTTTGATGATTTTTTTTTATGATTTTCTTTGCTTGTCTGAAAAAAAAAGCTGTAATATTAGAAAACTACATCTGAATCCAATAAGAGCAGAATAAATGCATCTCCAAGCCAAATACTATCAAAGAGCTGTTGAGACATCCTTTTGCAAGTTGCAACATTGAGCCTACCAGAAACCTCCATCTAACTGGTGTGAAAGAGGGCCAGCACAAAATTACTGTTTATCATTGTTTCTTGTTCTACCTTGAGACCAGTTGCCAGGGAAACACCTGTTAGAGAGGTTGGCCTTGTATCTTCTATGCTTGACAGAGCACTTAGTGCATAGTCACTCAGAAAAACATTACTAAATACACAAGTGAATGGACTATCAAGAGAATCTAGCTCTAATATATTGTGATAATATGATCAGAGAATAGAATACTTTTCATCTTTTTAACATGTTTAGTCTTCAGATCCTGTTTAGAATCTCCCTGCTGCGCTACCTTCTCTTTGACTCCCTGGGCTTATTTCCAAAGCAAAGCTATCCAGTATCTTTCAGGTATCCAAGTGGGGCAAGCAAAGGGTTTTACCCCCTGAGAATCCCCCTGCTGGTTGTGATATCTGAGAACCACTCACAGCGTCTCTCAAAATTGGCATCTCTCCACGTCAAACACAACAACCCTGTTAAGAATATCCATTTGTGTGTTTTTGCTGTTGCAAGCTAAGGACAGAGGTTCTTTGGATTTTTATTTCTAGATCTAGTCTCTAATGGAAGGGCAGATGTTATTCTCAATGAATGGATGTTAATTCCTTGTAATCACTGAACTCTTCTCAAAATACTAACAATCTGCTTCCTATCCTGCTCTAGAATTCTCAGCAAATCAGCATTCATCTCCTCCATCTATAGCTTCCAGAATCCTTGATTTTGTACATTGTGAAAATGGAATAGTATTGACTATTTCCAGTGTTCAGACAGACCTCTGGCACTTAGTAATTTTGGACAGACGACAATAGGGGCTCCAGATCAAAATCTCAGAATCTTTTATATCTAATCTCCAGAACAGAAGGCAGTCAGGCCCAGTCTCTCCAGCCCTTTGCAATGACTGTGAGTGCCTCTATCAGGGCCCATTCCAAGGACCAGAGCCAGACAAATACGCCAGCTCCATTACTCTGGAGAGGTAAAGGGTCAGATGGAGAAGTCCACTCATGTAACTATAAAGGTAAGAGAAGACTTCCCAGGGAATATGCTAGTCTAGGAGGAATGAAAGAGCAACTTAGCTTTTCCAGGGTACCCCTTGCCTGTTCATCTGGAATTCTCCTAATGGAACGTTAGTTCCAATCCAATTTGTATGGGTCAATATGATGCCTGTAAAGCATAGACTGATCAGTTTAACCTTCGTTTAAATTGTATTGATGAGTTGCCATTATTGCCAAAGTAGGTGAAGCCCAAATCTCTTATCATGATATAAAATATCCTCTATGGCCTGCCAGCTGCATTCCTCTGTAGAATCTGGGTGCCACGATTTGGCTTCTCTTAATACATAACTGCACACACCACTGCGTGCTTGTTCGTGCTATGTCCTCAGTCTTTTCCATCAGTCACCTGCCTGGGTCTTAACCATCGTTCAAAACTGAAGTTGACATCTGCTTCTTCAGGGAGCCTTCTCCCCAGCTTGGTGAGCTTCCCACACTCTGGACTTCCAGGAGGTCTAGTGCTCACCTGCATACCAGAGCCCAAACACTCCCAAGGGCTAGAGTCCACAACTGTCACCACCTCCAAAATTTATAAATGCCATTATAGCATGTCATTTCCCCATAAAGTACAGTTAAAATAACTCTGTTACCATTTATATGATGGCAAGTATAGATTGTATCACTTACTGATGGGCAGGTGTTTGGCAATTGACGAGGTCACGGTTGGCCAGGTGGCATCCCCTCTTGCCATTCTCCTATGCACGGTTCAGACTGTGCCCTATGTTAGATTCCTTTTGCTGCTATAACAAATTATTACTAACTTGGTGGCTTAAAATGATACCAATTTTACTAGCTTACAGTTCTGGAGTCAGAAATCCAAAATCCTGCTGGCTAAAATCAAGGTTCTGTGATGCTTTGTTCCTTCTGGAGGGTCTGGGTTCTCCATTTTCTTGCCTTTTTCAGCTTCTAGAAATTGTCTGCATTGCTGGGCTCATGGCCATGCATCACTCTGGCCTCTGCCGTATCATCACATCTCCTTTTCTATACTACGTGGGCATCTTTGAAGGTGGGGAGGCGTTACTCTGCCTATCACATTTCACAGTAAGTTACAAGAAAGTATCACGAACCTTTGAGTGTTTCTCTTAATAATTTAAACCATAAATGATAAAACCAAGACTGTGGAAAGGTGTTCTCTTATCTGTTAATCCCCTTCTGATTATGAGCTGTTGGAGGCAAGGCCCTCATCTAAGTCACGTCTGGGCATCCCTGGCTCATGGATATGCTCTAAAAACATTCGCTGAACTGAAATTCTTGCTTTTACTGAGATCAGGGACTCTTCGAGGTCATTTAGGGAAACTCTTTGAAATTTGGCTAAGGACTGAGCTGCCTGATCCTTTTATCCAAGCACATAAAACAAACATGTTTTCACTTATAATATCATATTCGGCACTCTCTCCTCCATTCTGATCAGACCAGAATCTCTACACAAGTTGCTACATGAGACTGTGTTTTCAACCCTTCAGCTTCCGTTCCTGGGCCGAGTGAGAAATGCACATGGCAATTAAAAATAACAGCCTCAGTGGAGGAAACAGAACCACTTCTGAACGCCAGCCATCTGGAGCCATCCTGGGCTTGCAGCAATGGCTACTTCTCCATGGCTTGGTCAACAGCCACCTGCCTGTTTCTTCTCAGCCCCCACCCCTTCAGTGTCCTCTTCCTGCAAGGGGACCACAGCCTCAACACCAGCCAGGCTGCATGACATGTGTCTAGAAGAGAGTTTGACTTTCAGCAGGTGTTCAATAAGTGTGTGCTCCTGCTCTTGAAGTCTCAGCCCATTTAGTCTACTCACCACACGGGGTGAAGTTTTGGGTGGAGATGATGGCATGGGAAATTATATGTCTCATGCCTTGGCTTCAGGTGTGCTGGACTCCAGCTGAGCTGGACAGACAGTCACATTGTGCAAGGCCTGCTGTCCCATTTGCCGTGGTCCTGGACTCTCAGCAGTGTAAAAAGTCATGTTCCCATGTAAGCCACTGCGTGTAGGCATCGTCTAATCTGCTTCTGTGCTGCAAACATTGCTCCCTCCTTATACTTTAGTTATCCACATCTTCATTACATGGGGGCCAGAACTGGCTACTTGAATGCAGGAGTGTTTCCTGACCTGCCCAGGGACTGCAGGAACCACCATTACTTGCACCACCTGGGGACCCACAATCGCATCTCAGAGACCTGTGTTTCTCATCTGTAAAGTGGAGACAATAATGTGTTTCCAAAAGGGCCTCTGCATGGAATAAAGTGGTAGAAATAAATAACCTACTGTTACCTGACACAAAGCAGGTGGTTGATGAATGGTAGATTTATTGTTATTACCGTCATAGTTATTTCTACAGCATCATTTTATTCTGGCTTCTCTTTTGCAGACAGGAGCCTGGATAACAGGGAAGGTGATTCGGGAAATGAACCACAATGCAGACCCTCCACCATCTCCTCCTGGGCAGCACCCTGGCGACAGCCGCAACTTTCTTCACTCGTCAGAGCTAATCTCTCTAAGAGTGGGATTAGCTGTGTCTGTGCCCTCTCACCGCTGGGCCATATGCTCCCGAATGACAGCTGTTTGACAGCCTATGCTGGGGGAACGTGGTCTTTTCAACCCAAATTTGATAAACATACATTTCTTCTGTCTGTCCTACTTTGGGCCATCTGTCAGTGTGGCATGGTGCCTTCGCCTGGACTGGCAAGATGCTGACACTGGACCACCAAGGAAGGCTCAAGGAGAATGTTGCTGCCATGGGGAGTGGGAGGTAAGGCCTCCTCAGGGCCCAGGCGAGGCGTGGCTTGGGCTGTCCAACCCTCACTTGCAGGAAGAACACCTGAGACCTGTGTTGGCCTTCACAGCTAGCTTGGTCCCAGCTCTTGGACAAGAGATATTGCTACAAAGTGTTCTAAAGCAGTGCTTCTCAACCATGCATATGCTTACAGATTGCCTGAGGATCTTGTTAAGATGCAGATTCCAATTCAGTGGATCAGGGATGGGGCCCAAGATTCTGCATTTCTAATGAGCTCCCAGGTGAGAGCGATGTTGATGATGCTGGTCAGAGGACCATAAAAGCAAGGTTATAAAGGATATCTGACGTGGGGTCAGACGATCTGGATCCTATAGACAACTTCTTGCCAAGGGAATGCTTTGTAAACATGATTCCTGAAGAGACAAAACACACACACACACACACACACACACACAAAACAGAAAATAAGAGGTTGAGCTACCACAGGTTTCCTGAGTGAGTGTCCTGAACTTCTCAAGTTGTTGTAGCTTTCACTCAGTCACCTACCATGCCCAAACACTGCTAAATCCACCAGCCCAGAACAAACTACTTAACAGCTGTATTACCTTTTATAGCATCTAATACAGATTCCAAAGACGCACCTAATGCACAGGAAGTTAGAAGAACAACACCAGGCACGGTGGCTCACACCTGTAATCCCAGCATTTTGGGAGGCCGAGGCAGGTGGATCGCCTGAGGTCAGGAGTTCAAGACCAGCCTGACCAACATGGTGAAACCCCCATCTCTACTAAAAATACAAAAATTAGACAAGCATGGTGGCACACGCCTGTAATTCCAGCTACTCAGGAGGCTGAGGCAGGAGAATCGCTTTAACCTGGGAGGTGGAGGTTGCCGAGATTGCACCACTGCACTCCAGCCTGGGCAACAAGAGTGAAACTTTGTCTAAAGGAAAAAAAAGGATGTTAGAAGAACGATAGCTACAACTTCTATATCTACTGGGCACCTGCAGAGTGCAAAGGGAAGATGAGGCAGGTCCTGGGATGTGGGAAAAGAGGCAGGGGGGCCAGGCACTTCAAAGGAGAAGCTCCAGAGCCCACAGGGCAGAACCTCGCTATTTCCAGTGAGTCCCAGGCTCTGGAAGAATCAATTGAGAGGCAACCTGGAAGTGCTTCCTTTCAAGACGGTAAGAAAGGAGGCAGAATAATAGGAGCAATTTCCCAAATTGACGTTGGCAGCCCAGAATTTCGGCGGAGATGGCGGACGGTGACATCAATCTGCCCAAATTGCTTTTGAAGATGGAGGGCTCAAGATCTCATAACTCTTCTTTAATTGTTAAGGAACTAATTAAATCTGTAGCATCTCTGTTAACTGAGTTTTATTATGTTAATTTCACTACTGGACAAGCTAAGTCAAGCACTGGTAGACTGCACTGTGGGCTTCTGGCTCCTGACGAAAGGCGTTAATGATATCTTCAGTGAACACAGCGCCTGTACCCACAGAATCCCAAGTGATTTACCAACAGTTTCCTGCCAATTCCCACATGGCTGAGGCCTGGCAGCTGAGTATCACCCTGCCAGCCTCGTTCGATGAAGTCCTTCCAATTCAGAGCATACGCACACAGGTGTGTCTGTGCAGGTACACACATTTGCCTCGTGGCATAGAACAAACACGGACCACCAGACTGGGTGAAGATTTAAACAATGTACAATTTGGAATTGTGTTTACATTTCTCTTTCAATTGCTGATAATTCCTTCCTTTTGATTGATATATGGGCATTAATTATGGGCATTAGTGGCTCTCTGTATGGGATCATAGCCATCCCATTGGCTCTGTCTACCTTCCCTGCACTTCCCCAGCCTGCTCCAGGCCCAGGCACCTGTATGTGTGCTCACCCACCCGATCCACAGCAGCGAAGTTTCAGTGCAGCCTTGGACATCCTTCCAACAACCCTGCAAGCATGCAGAGCCCATGGGCGTGGGATGGCATGGGACACCTGCACATCTTGGACACGTCCCACTCCAATGCATGATGCTGCCCAAACTGACAAACTCGTTAGGAGCAAGACAAGTTACTTGGCTTACCAGGGAAGAAACAGCGTATGAATGAAAACCCCTATCAGTTAACTCCTAGTGCTCGACAATAATGGGATAGAATGAAGCTTAGAAATCTTGAAACTCTTTCATTTCTACCATCTTCTTGCAAAAGAAGAAACTATGCTTGGCAGATAAAAGACACTCAGTTGCTGAAGAACACCCAGAGCAGTGCGTTCATGGTAATTTGGAATCCGGTCTCCTATCTGCCAGGTCAGAGTTCATACAGCAAACATTCCCTAGTCAATACCAAGTGTACTTCCAGAAATTTAAAGCCGCACGCGGCCTGGCCTGTTTGGGGGCAGTTGGGTTTCTCCGGGATAGAAACAAGCCTAAACTCTGTCCTCCTAGGTAGTGAGCTGACAGGTCCTGGTAGAAGATCCCTCGCAACCCTCCATCCTCTCTATCCCCATAGCTGAACCCTCAGACCACCATGAGTGTGGGGAGATGAGAGCAGCTTTGAGAAATCTGCTCGGGAGCCATAACCCAGAGAGACAAAGCCACACGCTCAGGGAGGATCTCCATATTTCCCTCATGGGAGAAAAAGCCCTAAACACACCCCTTCTTTTTCTTGCTTTCTTTTCCAAACAAAATAAAGCCCAAAAAAAAGAAAAAAAAAAAGAAAAAATCCAAAAACTCTAAGAGCCTCTGAAACTCGGCTGCCTATACATTTTCCTGAAGCCTGCTTCTTCACCTCAAAAACAAAAGCAAAAGGGAAAGAAAAACCAGGCCAAGGACCTCGTCTACTTCTGCCCTTGCTTCCTGGTGGAGCAAATCCCTCATGAATTATGCACGTTCAGCTGCTGCCACCCCAGACCCTCCAGGCTCCGCCAAGGTAGCCAACTCCTCCCGCGCTCCTGGTGTGATCTCAGCCCCAGGAAGGGCATCGGCACGGTCTTGATAGAAGAATGCCGAGTCCAGCCCTAACTCACCACTGACCCTCCCAGGTGAGCTCTGCAGAGAGATGCCCACAGCCAGGGGCCTGTGCCTGGTCATCGGTTTTCAGCCTGGTTTCTGGAGGAAGGGAGGAACCAAGAATCAGACAGGAGCTAGAGTTGGGAGGAAAAAGGAGTAAACCAATCACCAGAAGGTGGTGCTATACTTTAAGACAGACTAGCCAGAAGGGGAGAAGCCTCCGTGAGAAAGATTATAACGTTTCAGAGAGGGGAGGGTGTCTAAAGATAAAATACAAAGCAATGCAATGCTATGCAATGAAATGAAATGAAGTCAGAGCTGAAAAGACTCTAAAATATCATTCTAGAATAATCTCATATCACTGGTGGGAAAACTGAGGCCCAGAGACAGGTTTGCCCACCGTTGTACCTACCAGAGGCAGAACTCAGTCTGTCGCCTCTGTAGGTTCTCCAAAGGCTGCCTGCTTTTTGGCAAAGCCGAGGTTAGAAAATAAAACATGAGGATTGGTTCACAGTAGAGAAACATCGGGTTCAGGAATGGATGCTCCGATGAGGCAGAAGGAGCCACAGTCCCTTCCCAGGGAACAATCCATGGAGCCCTCCCAGAGAAAAGCCGAAACTACCAGAGTCAGTCCAGTGTTTATGGCCTTGGCAGCATCACCGCTCAGCCTCACAAGTCTCCACAGGATGGCCACATTAAAACCATGGACTGTGGCTGGGTGCGGTGGTTCATGCATGTAATCCCAACACTTTGGGAGGTCAAGGCGGGCAGATAACGAGGTCAGGAATTTGAGACCAGCCTGGCCGATATGGTGAAACCCCATCTCTACTTTCAAAATATACAAAAATTAGCTGGGCTTGGTGGCACGTGCCTGTAGTCTCATCTACTCAGGAGGCTGAGGCAGGAGAATTGCTTGAATCTGGGAGGCTGAGGTTGCAGTGAGCCGAGATCACACCACTGCACTCCAACCTGGCAACAGAGTAAGACTCCGTCTCAAAAAAAACAAAAAAACAAAAAAACACGAAAACCATGGGCTTCACCACTTACTAGCTGTGGGTGTTCCTGTAACATCTCTAAGCTTTGACATCTCCATCAGTAAAATGGCATAAAAATATCTCCCTCTCAGAAACACTTCTGAGAATTAAAGATCCTTGTGCAAAGGGTCTAGCACAATCCTGGCATATGGTAAGTTCCCATGGCAGAACTTTCCTTACCCTTCTTGACTGTGCTAAGAGGAGCCTTCTCCTAAGTATCACGAATGTGGTCTGGAAATGCCAAGCGCTCTGCAGGTGGAAGAGCCTGGCCTTATGACATGGCTCATCGCCAAGGACCCCAATCACAGAAGTTAGAGGATGGGTTGCAGGAGGAGGAGTAAGTGTAGGGCAGAGTTCATCCCACAGAGTCATTGGGGAGAAACTGACATCACGGTCAGGCCTTCCTGCCTGTGAACAGCTCGGTTGTAAAGGATAAATTCCCTGGCAGAACCACTGAATGCCTACAGACACCTGCACACACACAACTAACATACACATGCCCAGATCAGCAAGGAGGGCGTGATATGGTTGGTTGCCCAAGTGCTGCATCAGGAGACCCCAGCTTTCACGGTGGGCTCAGATCCAGCAGCAAACCACACTGCGAATGCCTTTCCACATTCTTTTCAATCACTAGCTCTCACTCAGGGTCTGCAAGAGCCAGAAAGCATTATGACCATCCCCTCCACAGGCAATAGGCCCAAGCCCTTGAAGGGCTTCCTTAGGACCACATAGCAAGGCAGTCCATTGAGCAGGTGAATCTGCTGGGAAGTGGACAAGGCCCAAGCCCCGCCTCACTTATCTTGGTTTCTCTTATCACATCCT
This sequence comes from Theropithecus gelada, assembly GCF_003255815.1. Classification (NCBI taxonomy): domain Eukaryota; kingdom Metazoa; phylum Chordata; class Mammalia; order Primates; family Cercopithecidae; genus Theropithecus; species Theropithecus gelada. The sequence goes on along the minus strand of NC_037681.1, from coordinate 36,599,382 downwards.
CGCAAGGGGCCTGAGCCACAGTTCCCTGGTTGAGAGGTAAGAGAGTAAGAGAGGGTGGAAGAACATATCCTGCTTGAGGTTGCAGCCACTCCATGACCCCCTGGCTGCTGGACCAGTCCAGCCAGTCCCTTCACCTCTGTCCAGGGGAAACAGCCCCAGAATCCCTAAGGGGCCACTCATCTAGAACACATTTCACAGAAACTGAACTTTTGGGGCCATCTTTTAGAACAGCAGTGAGGAAGAGACAGATATTACCTACCAGGGTAGGGGAAAACTGACTCCCATCCCTTCACATCCAATACTCAACTATTCATTTATGGGTTTGTGTGCCTCTACCCACACCTGTGCCAGGAATGCTCGCTGAATGCTCCCTGCCATTACAACTTGCTGATAACGCTGTGCCCTCATTCAACACCCAGCCTGGCTCCTGTTATGCAGTCAGAGAAATGATCCCTGAGGAGGCATCTATGTCTGATGCACATCTGTGCTGCTGCAACACGTCACTCACAGTGGGCTGTTGATGGGGGTGGTGAAGGGTACGGATACTGGACTGCTGGGCTCCAACTCTGATTCACCACCTGCTAGCTTGCGTAGCCATAGGCAGGCAATTTCATCCTCCAGGATTTCTGTTTCCTCCATGATTAATTGGGGATAATGGTGGTCTACTTTACAACCCATGTAACATATTATAGTAGCTAGTTTGTAGCACTTAATAAATTTTAACGAAGATTATTGGTGTTTCTTACATGCAATCATTTGACATTTGTAGTTTGCCTACTATGTGTGGGAGCCATTGAGATCCTTCAACCTCAGGAACAAGAGCTGTGGCTTCCACACTGTAGGACCGAGGAGGAAGCAAGACAGGCCAGTGTAGACACTAAGCGAAGGTGACTCTCTCCTCCCTTCTCCCTGTTAGAATGCTTCTCAGACTTTCAGTGCTCCACATATGAGGAACATTTGTGAGGTCATTGTAGCTTGTCCTTGGCAGTCTCCAGACTCCCCTCTCTGTGCCAACTGCTTCCTCTATCCCCGAAGACACACAGTCCTCCTGAACGCGCTGTGACCAACCTTGTTCTTTGTTCTGAGAAGAATTCTCTTTAATTCTATATTTTTTGGGGAAAAAAAAAAAAAAAAAAAGAAGTTCTGCCTCAGCTTCCCGAAGTGCTGGGATTATAGGTATGGGTGTGAGTCACTGCACCCAGCTGAATTCTCCTCTTGATTTATGCTTTCAAAAACCCTAGAGTGTCCCCACTACATGATGACAATAGCATGGTAGGCTTTGGAGAAGAAATAGAGATGGCTGACACAGGATCCCTGTCCTTGAAAAGCCCACATCTTACTATACATTCTTTTTTTTTTTTTTTTTTTTTTTTTTGAGATGGAGCCTCGCTCTATCTCCAGGTTGGAGTGCAGTGGCACTATCTTGGCTCATTGCAACCTCCGCCTTCTGAGGTTCAAGCGATTCTCATGCCTCAGCCTCCCGAGTAACTGGTATTACAGTCATGTGCCACCATGCCCAGCTAATTTTTGTATTTTTAGTAGAGACAGAGTTTCACCATGTTGGTCAGGCTGGTCTTGAACTCCTGACCTCAAGTGATCCACCTGCCTCAGCCTTCCAAAGTGCTGGGATTACAGATGTGAGCCACTGTGCCTGGCCCTGCTACACATTCTTTTTTCTCAAAAGGTATTTATGGGACAGTGACTAGGTGTCAGGCACACGCATAGTTGTGAACAAGATGGACGGAATGTCTTTCCTCCATTGAAGCTTACAATCAAGTGGGGAACAATCTGTAAGCAAAGCATGACAATTGTAATGAGAACAGAATGCAGGGCTTCGTGGGAGCGCACAGGAGACAACAGATAATAATGACAAAGGGAGATTAAAGTTGCAGAGAAGGGAGGATGGAGGCTGCTGAAAAACATAGCAAGAGGCCAGCTCTTGTTGAGGCCAGGGCTCAGGAAAGCTTCAGAGATAAAAGAAACAACAGAGCATCGCTGTCGAAATCACAGATCCTAGAATCAGGCATCTGGTTTCAAATACCAGGTCGGACACTTACCTGGCTGATAGAGTTAACTTGGGCAAGGATTTGACCCTTCTAAGCCTCTGTTTTCACATCTGCTAAAACGGGAATAACATCAGTCCTTAAAGTACAGCATTGAGGTGGGGATTGAAGGAGCTGATCCACAGGGAATGAGCAGCACTGTGCCTGTTGACACACAGATGGGCTCGATTTGAGTTTGTCCTTATTGCTCTCACTGAGTGATGTGAGCTGGAATTAGGGATTGCCTTGAGGTGATTATGGAGAAAAACGTCTTGTACTCTGCCCTGAATGGAGGCCCTGGACATGGACAAGTCATTTCCTTTCTCTGGGCCTTAATTTCCCGTCTATGAAATAAGTGGGTCTGATGACTTATCACTGAGTTTTCTTTCCACTATAAAATGCTATGACTGGGCCGGATGCGATGGCTCATGCCTGTAATCCAGTGCTTCGGAAGGCCAAGGTGGGCAGATCATTTGAGGTCATGAGTTCAAGACCAGCCTGGTCAACATGGTGAAACCCCGTCTCTACTGAAAATACAAGTTAACTGGGCATAGTGGTGGGCGCCTGTAATCCCAGCTACTCAGGAAACTGAGGCAGGAGAATCACTTGAACCCAGGAAGTGGAGGCTTCAGTGAGCTGAAATCACACCACAGCACTCCAGCTTGAGGGACAAAGCAAGACACCTTCTCAAAAAAAAAAAAAAAAAAAAAAAAGGCTATGACTGTTTGCTCTGACCTTTTGAGGTCTATGACAGCACAGAATAATCACCCTTTTACATGGCATCTTAATACCTATGTTCACCCAGACCATGGACAAAACTACATCCTTGGTAATGGCAAGGATGCCAATGTAAAGATCTGATGCAACTTGGAGGCGGTGCTGTATTCTGCATAAGCCAGTCCCCAGTGCTGGTGAACTCTCCTGTCTGTTTATGTTCAGTCTCAGCCTGAGTCTTCACAGCCAACTCATTCACCACCAAAACTACAGGTGCCCAACAGAAGTGAAGACAGAACTGTCATAACATGTATTCTGATTCAAGAGGCATGTGGTTTCAATATGCCCCATTGTGTTCATGACATTGTGGTCGATACTTTATTGTCTGCCTTTCAACAGAATCCTTTCTCTAGGGTTTGAGCCAAGTGGCCAAAACCACACAAATTTGACTGGATGTTGAATTTTTGCCCTCTGGCTTCTGCATGATTTTTGGAAAAAGGCTTTTCTTTTGTTTTCTGTCTTGTTAAATAGCATCAATATCTACCTAAGGCAGAAGCTGGGAGTCATTCTAGACTTCTGGTCCTCATGTTCAATAATTAGGCAATAACTAAACACAATAAATTCTACCTCCACATCATCTTTCAGATGAGTCCAGTGAGGTTTTAGCCTCATTGCTACATCCTGGCTGAGATACTCATCATGTCCTTGCTCAGATTTTTGCAATAAAGTTGATTTACTGTTCTCCACTGACTCCAGTGTCTCTCCCATTTCAGGCAAGAACTTTCTAAAATGCGTGTGAATGACCATTTCACTCCACTACCTAACACTTTTCATTCATATTTTTTACTTTTTTTTTATGAGATGGAGTCTCACTCTTGTCTCCCAGGCTGAAGTGCAGTGACGTGATCTCGGCTCACTGCAACCTCTGCCTCCTAGGTTCAAGTGATTCTCCTGCCTCAGCCTCCCGAGTACCTGGGATTACAGGCATGCACCACCATGCCCAGCTAATTTCTGTATTTTTAGTAGAGATGAGGTCTTGCCATGTTGGCCAGGCTGGTCTTGAACTCTTGACCTCAAGTGATCTGCCCACCTCAGCCTCCCAAAGTGCTGGGATTACAGGTGTGAGCCACGGCAACCAGACCTAACACTTTTCAACTAGTTCCCCATGCCCTACACCAGCAGTTTCCAAAATGGAGCATGCATCAGAGCCATGTGGAGGACTGGTTAAAACACAGATCGGTGAGCCTCACACCCAGAGTTTCTGACTGAGTAAGTTTAGGACAGGGCCTGGAAGTTTGCATTTGTAACAAGTTGCTGGGTGATGCTGATACTGCTTTTCCAGGGACCACCCTTTAAGTACTACTGCACTACTCTACAAGACATAAACCCCTGGGCCTGGCACGCAAGACTCTTGACAATTGTACCCAGTAGAGTTTTTTATGTTATTTTATGTCACACACTTATGCATCTAATATTTGTGGCTAACAAAGCCAAAAATCCTTGTAGAACAGAGACTTTCTAGTTTGAGCAGAGAATCTAGACTGTAGCTATAAAGCTCACACTCTTGTGAGGCAAGTAGCAGAGATCAAGCAGAATTCAATGGGCAGCCCAGGACTCCTCCACCCAGCCAGAGCCTGGCAAGCATTGACACCCAAGTTTCGTAACTGTGCTTCGATGTAGATGCCATCCAAAATGCTGTCTTCATCAGATGCCTTGAATCCATGTGGCAAAATAAACACCGCAGCCAACTCATGATTTAAGCCAAACATAAACAAGATCTAAAACCAAATAGGGTGGACAGAAGCCACATGGAAAGGTAGTTTAAGATTATGAAACCTGGCTTGAAAACCACATGTTGTCTGAACTTGTAAACATCAAAGAGCCAGACTGGAAAACTGTAATAATAGAATAATAATTAATAATAATAAAATCATGCCTTCCTCACTGTTACCCCAGGATATAAAACCATTAAAAAAATTAAGATGTGATAGGCCTATTAAGTCATTTACTCTCTCCCCCGCTAGAGAAGACTGGTTCCATTTGCAGGATCTTAAAAACCTTCTGTTCCAGGGAGGACTGCAGATGCCTAGAAGTCTGGGGGAACCTCAGAAAAGGTAACATTACAAAAACCCAGCCAACCGGCTGTAGAGCAGCCTTCATTTCTCCTGCTTTGGAATTCTGGGCTGCTGTTATACAAAAACAAGGCCTTTTCCCACCTCCTTGGAAGGAAAAGGGAAGCGCCGACCTCCACCCTTACAGAGTAGTCTTCAGTTGCCACGTCCAGGGGAATTTTGTGGAGGATGGTGACTGTGATCCTGATGACCACACGTGTTCCCAGTGCAGGATCCCTGAGATGGAGTTGCTAACACTGACCGTCCTTAAAGAACTGACCAGATTTTATCTTGACCATTTGGACAACTTGTGCACACTTGCCTGTTTCTTTTAGGGCTCATAATGAAAACAACTTGAAAATTCAGAGTTAACCATAAAATAAATTATTCTTGTATAATCAACATGATGGCAATACTCAAATCATTCATTCTTCCGAGGCAAATTTTTAAAAAATTGGGTAAATATTAATTTATCTATCTTAGGAATAACTTTCTTCCTGTCCCACAAAACAACAACAAAAACCATTTGGCAGATGGAATCATTCAATAATGCTTTGGAATAAAGCTGATTTTATAGTATTTATTTGATATAAATGTCTGTCTTTTCTGCTATCATAATATGTATTTGCCTATATTATCTCATGTATCATAAAATCAGCTCTTTGCTGACTCAATCAGTGCTTTGTTGACCTGTGAGAAGGGTTTCTTGCAACTTATATCTTAATCATCTTCACACTTTTTGAGTAGCTATTGGTCAAAGAGATTTATAGCATTCTAAGTTTCTCAGGGAATCATCGTAATTTCTTTTTTAGAGCTGTGCCATCCAATATGGTAGTCACTAGCCACACATGGCAATTTAAGCTTAAGTGTAAATAAAATTAAATAAAGCAAGAAAGGAGATCCCTTAGTCACATACCTAGGGAGATATTAAATATTTCAAAGCCACATGTAGTTAGCGACTACCATATTGGATATTGCAAATATTTATTGGATATAGAAAATATTTATTATCACAGAAAGTTCTATGCCTCAGCTATGTTTCAAAAGTTTACCTTCTTCATAAAAGTCATTTTGTTCTTTTACTTAAAAATAAATTTGGCTCATGCCTGTAATCCCAGTACTTTGGGAGGCTGAGACGGGCGGATCACCTGAGGTCAGGAGCTCAAGACCAGCCTGGCCAACATGGTGAAAACCCCGTCTCTACTAAAAATGCAAAAATTAGCTGGGCATAGTGGCGCACACCTTTAATCCCAGCTACTCGAGAGGCTGAGGTAGGAGAACCACTTGAACCGAGGAGGCGGAGGTTGCAGTGAGCCGAGATGGTGCCACTGGACTCCAGCCTGCCGACAGAGTGAGACTCCACCTCAAAAAATAATAATAAATAAATAAATAAATAAATAAATAAATAAATAAATAAATGTGGGCCACTCATAGTGGCTAATACCTGTAATCTTGGCACTTTAGGAGACTGAGGCAAGAGAATCACTTAAGCCCATGGGTTCAAGACCAGCCTGGGCAATGTGGCAAAACCACCTCTACAAAAAATTTAAAAATTAGTCAGGCATGGTGGCACATACCTGTAATCCCAACTACTCAGGAGGCTGAGGTGGGAGGATCACTTGAGTCCAGGAAGTCATGGGTGTAGTGAGCCAAGATTGCACCACTGCACTCCAGCCTGGGTGACAGAGCAAGACCCTATCTCAACAACAAAACAAAACAAAACATTTTGCTCTAGTCTGAGGTTTATCCCCTGATCCTTGCCTCTCCCATCCCACATCTCTGCTGTCAGAACCCACCCTCCCTATCAACTTCTCATCCTCTCCTCGACAAATACAGTTACTTCTTCACTTATGCCTGTAGACCTGGGCCTATCCAATCCTGAGAACTATCCCTATCCTGGCAATCATACAAAACAGTTGCTAAAGTCAATTAACAATTCAGAACCAGACTCAAATTCCAGCACTTTAATGATTGGTGTCTTGATCCCATTAACGTTTTTGAACATTTTCTTTCCTTTGTCCTTAGATGCATTTCTATCTCCTGCTTACCAGAATTTCTATCACCCTGCCTGCTCTGACCTCAAATAGCTCCCAGCTGCAAATCTTTGAGAATTGCTCTGTCCTTTAGGCACATTCTTGGTGTCTCTTGGCCTATGGCTGGCCAAGGGTTCAGTGTCACATAGGAAGGTCTGGAAAATGCATATCCAGGCTATGAGTGCTCACTAGTTTTCATCTAAAAGGTCTTATGTCTGCTCAAATTAGAAGATGGCAAAGTAGAAAGGATACTACTGGTCATGGAATTCTAACCCCATTTTTCCATTTCTAGCTCTGTGAATTTGGGGCAAGCAACAAAACGTCTCTGAGCCTCCTTGGCCTCACCTGGGGGATAATAATAGCAACCATGGGCTTAATTGCGGATTATATGACATAGGATGTTAAACAGTCAACTCAGCGGTGAGTTTATATAAATCTAGACACTCAATAAAATCGTTCCCTTTCAATGTTTCTCTTTAAAAATATATGAATTAGTGGTAATAGAATAATGCAGCAGGTAGTTGGTGTTTTCTTTAAGCTGTTAAAAGACACAGCTCTTAAAAGTAACTATTTAATTAATATCTTGCTTTTGTTCGTATTACTACAAAAAGTCTGCGTTAGCTATGCTCTGCAAAGTTAATCGTTCAGAAAAAAATGTGTGTCATTTGAAATTTTACATGGAAAACAATCCTTTAAAAGGCCAGCACTTTGAGAGCTAACTTCAAATTAGTGAGGCTCACGTACTCTCTGCCCTCTCTAGGTTTCTGATCACTGAGGTTATTCCTGTCCCAAACTTCTCCACGAAAACAAAAGCAGGACAGGCAGCATGGACAGGCAGCATGGCGCAGTGAGGAAAGAGCCAACTGCCTGAGGTGAAATCTTGACCTGGGCCCTTCCTGGTTGCAGATTAAATAAAATAATACTCTAGAATGCATCTGGCATCAGGCAGTGCTTTCTCCCTAAATCTGTGTATGAGATTATGCTCATACTCCAAAGACCCTAGGAAACTCACCAGAAATATTGTGATCACTGGGAAAAATATTCAGACTCAGGCTTTTAGCAATTCTTACCAATAATGGTAGGGATGTGTTAATCAGTTGCTTGGGCCAGGCCCTGTGCAAAGTGCTTTAGCTGCATCCTTCCATTTCTTTAAGTTTCAACCTATGAGCCCTTGGGCAAATTCCCCAACGAGCCCACAGCAAAACCAGAATTCAGTACAAGAAAATCTGACTCTAAAACCCAGACTCTTAACTTCGGTGTGTTTCTGCCTCTCCCAGTAGGCACGTGCCGTGCAGAGGCCTCCTGACCTAGGAGTGACGCTAAAGCCTCACGTACTGCGTTCAGTTCCTGGTTCCATAACTTGCTGTCTCTGTCAGCTTGCAATTTCCTCTGAGTAATCTGTTTCCTAATATGTAACATAAGGATGATACTACAATGTTGGGGGGGTTCCTATGACAATGCAATGAAATAAAGTGTGCAAAGCACCTAGCCACACAGTAGGCACACAGCAAATAGGAACCGTCTGAACAAAGAACTAGCGTGCCCACGATCTACAGAGAGAAGTAAATTACTTTTTCACCCCGGGAGCTGACAGTGGTCTAAGTTCTCATTGGAGCAGTTAAGTGGGTAATTGCTTTAGCAAAAGGGGGAACTAATTATGAAAGTGGAAGTCCTGGGAAAAGCAGGCTTTGTATGTTCCTGCCTGGCTTGGTGTCGTCAGTTGTCTCTGGGCCTCCAGTTTCCAACCTGCTGGGTTCTCTCTGGAGGTTCTGAGGCATTTAACAGAAAGAGAGGCCATACAGTTTTTAAAACTGCTCTCTGTGAACTGCAACTTTTGCAACAACTCAAGTCCCTGAAAATCTTTGTGTTGATATTCCCTGAGGTCGCCTGTTTTGCCAGGATGCCTGCTCTTAAAAGTAAAGTCCCACAAAATGATTTTTATACTTTTGGCCATATTTTCACTTCCTGGGCTCTGTAATTACTCCAAGTGGTGGCTGAATCTACTCAAAAGGATGCTGTAGAGCAGGAGACACTCCAGAATGCTCCCACCCTACAAGCTGCTCTTCCTCCCTTGGATGTCCACCCTCAATGTAACTTCCAGACAAGTAGCTCCAGTGATCTTTCTAGACAATCAAATGCCATAAACCCATTGCTTAACTGGTTCTCCATTGTCTATAGGGTCTATAGTATAGGGTCCAGCTCTTTCCATAATCTGGCCCTACCCATGACGTCTCCCACTGATATGGCACTCAACCCCTCTAGACCTCTTATAATGAACTTCTGTAGTTTCTGAAAGGTTTCATGTTTTCTGCCTGTGTGCTTTGGCCCACAGTCTTCTCTTTGCCAGGACACTCTCCCTTCCCCATTCACTGCTTGCTAAGTCCAAATAGTTAATGCCTTGATGCTCAGCTCAGTACCACCCTGAGGTAGATCGGAGCTTCCTTCTTGGTGTTCCCACAGTGCCTTGTCCCCTCTTTTTATAGTTCTAATGGCACCAACTGTGAATTGATTCTGCCTCCCCGATGAGACTACAAGACCCTCAAAGTTAGGGATCCTATGTCATATCACAAATGTAGGGTCATGTGCAGAGAAGGTGCCCAATAAATATTTGGAGAGGGAAAGGAAGGGAAAGGGAAAGGAGAGGAAGAGAGAGGTAAGGAGGAGGGTGAAGAGAGGGGAAGCAAAATATGAATTACAAACAGAAGCCAAAGACTCAGCTCTGACATCTTTGGCTTGAGCAGCCCCTCCTGGCTCCTCCTGGCATGAAATGTTTTGGATCATGGACCTCTAGGACTCACCTGGCACACATGCAGGTTAGGCTTTCCAACTAGACCAGCGCAGTCTGGACTCCACGATTTTACCTGTGCCCATACAGCTTTCTGCCTTTTGAAACAAAGTCATGGCTAGAACATCAGCATCCAAATTCCTGGCAACCTGCCCACGCCAAGCACAACCACCAACTCAGAAGGGAATCTACGGACTCCTGGCCGGCAGTGGGAGGGGTCGCAAGACTGCCACACCTGTAATCCCATAGACAGCTGGCATTGTCTTCTGAATCTATGGGGTTGAAAATATTCAGGAACCCCAGAAATTTCTTACTGGTTAGTCCTCAATGGACCTTCCCTAAGGATTTACCCTTGCTCTTGTTGCTTTTATTAAGTGCTATCTCTACTCTTTCTCAGTCTGTTCCCTGGTGTCCCCCCAAGAATGGCTGTAGAACAGGCCATTGCACCAATTCCATGTTTCCCAGTGTCTCCAAAAAGCCCATGGAATCCTAGTCTTTTGGGAGAATATTAAAGGATGCCTGGCATAGGAAAAAATCGTTAGCTTAGTTGTCAGTAGAACCTGGGCTTGCTTTTGAACTCCCGCAGGTACTGGGCAAGTAACTTGATTGCTCTGAGTCAGTTTCCTTGTGTATAACATGGGAGGGCAGGAGTGTTAAGAGCACCTCCCTCATAGAACTGCTGTAATGATTGGGTGTCATCTGAGCAGGACTTCTCACACATGGTAGGTACTCAACCAACTGTAGCTAAAACAATAATAATTATTTAAAATTTTAACCTTAAATAATTTAAAATAATAATTAAATAATTAAGCACCACTATACAAACCATAACTAACAAAAACAACCAATGCGAAGAAGTTACAAAGATTCAAAAAATCTGACAGTCTGTTTGTAATCACTAGTCTCAAATTTGTCACTATTCCCCTAGAAGGTTTTGAATGCTCTCTTAGCTTGCTATGGTCCTCCTAGATCTTCATCCTCAAATCTCATCAAACCATCCACCCTCAGTCCCTTATCCTTCATTAGGGTTGAAGAACCCCTTCATCCACAAGACTCCCTCTTTCTTGCATTTAGTGCTTAAGATACCACTGAATATATATTTATGCACATACACACCATTGAATAAGCTTTTATGTAATTGATATTTGATTTGCAATAATATTCAAGTCTCTAGCAAATTATAGTGGACCAGTGGTTAAAAGCCATATGATGTTTACAGAAAGGGCAAAAGTAAAATGGGGAAGGGAGTAGTATTGTAAGAATACTGAGAAAACCAAAGTGTTTTGTTCTCCTGTTTCGCTCAACAATCAACACAGAATATTTCTCCTCCAGACACCAAGTGTGTGGAGATTTCTCCCCACCAGCAACCAATCAATCAATTGTGCAGCAGACACCAGCCAGGTGTCCTAGTCTAATTCAGTTCAATCCTGACACTGTTTACCTGAGATAGCATCAGATCTCACAGGTTGAGGGCTCAGTCTCACAAGACTACCTCCCACTTCCAATGACAATTGTAAGACTCAGCTAAGACTCAGGTTGTGACCTGTGCTTCTGACTGACTGGCTATAATTGAGGCTTCCACCCCTTCCTCTGCTTCAATTAATTAGATAGAGCACAGAACTCAGAGAAACACTTACTTACATATGCTGGTGTAATATAAAGGATATTACAAAAGATACAGATGAAGACAAGGATAGGGCGAGGTACAGGAAGGAACTGGGAGCTTCCATGCCCTCCCTGGACACATCACCTCTAAGAGACCTCCTATCAGCTATCAGGAAGGTCTCAAAACCCAATTGTTTTGGGTTCTTATGGAGGCCTGAACTGTGTAGTCTGGATTGATTAAACCATCGGCCATTGACCAATGAACCTCTAGTCTCTCTTCCTTCCCTGGAGGTTTGGGGGTGTGATTGAAAGTCCCAATGCTCTAATCCTGCCTTGGTCTTACCAGTAACCAACCTCTATCCTGAAGCTACGTAGGGGCTGCCACCACCAATCAACTTATTAGCATACAAAAAGACACTATCACTTTGGAGAGTCCAAGGATTTTAGAAGTTGTAGGCCAGGAAACTGGATGAAGACAAAATAGATAGTTTACAATGTCCCAAGAACATAACAACCAAGAAGGCCAGCCAACATTCAGAAAGGAGGGAGGTGAAATACCAGCTACGGAGATAGCACTCTGGAGCCATTTAGTGCCAGGGCAAGAGGCAAGACCCCCTCCACACTCACATACGCACACACCACCACCACAAAGATAACAATAACAGTATACATCAGCCCAGTGAAATAATCCAAGTGTGTGACAACTACCAGGCAGGTGTGGCACATGGCATGTCCAGCCTAATGAGGGTCCTTTGAGTTTCTCAAGTCCAATTGTTCAGTGAACAGCTCAAGACCCAGGAAGGATAACAGACTCTCATTTTTTCCTTCCCATAGTAAAATCCCCTAGAAAATGGTAAACTTAGACACATGCACACGTATGTTTATTGCAGCACTATTCACAATAGCAAAGACTTGGAATCAACCCAAATGTCCATCAGTGACAGATTGGATTAAGAAAATGTGGCACATATACACCATGGAATACTATGCAGCCATAAAAAAGGATGAGTTTGCGTCCTTTGTAGGGACATGG